>NC_069505.1:540483047-540518468 GCF_027579735.1 Bombina bombina | reverse complement strand
TATTCTCTTCCGGCACAAAAACGTATCTTAAGCCCTTTTCTAAGTTGGAATAGCTTTGCAGATCTAGTACTACTAGACTTATTTCCAGCTGGATGGATCTCGCTCTACAGAGAATCATATTAATAGTTAGAAGGCACTGAGGGCTATATTGATATATATCCATCTAATATCCAGTTGTATGCCTCCGGTGGGCGGGGTGGTTTGTGGGGAGGGGGGCACGACCCATGGGTTCTTTTTTTTTTTCTTGTCTGATTTGTCTGCTGGTTTTTTAGTTCAAGAATAAAAATAAATAACCAACATAGTGGTAAAAAAGTGTTCAAAGCTATAAAGCATATATCAAGTCAATTTCTTAAACATCTGTCAAGGTTGTATTATATTCTTCTCTTTTCTGCTGTATATTTTGACTGAAATATAAGCCTTTGTGTTTCTTTTTATGAGTCTTATCAAAATACCATGCGTGGTATGAAATGGACACATTCTATGTTATAGTATTATTGGTTATAAATAAAGATAATATTGAAAAAAAGATATTATCAATATATTTGGAAAAAACATTGTAGTAGAAAAAGGACATATTTAAAGTGATAGGAAAGTCAAAATTAAACTTTCATAATTCAGGATACACCAAAATAATGTAAGAAAATTCTATTATTCTTGTTCTCTTGGTATCCATTGTTGAAAAACATATGTACATATCCTTAGCAGCAGCAATGCACTACTTGGCGCTAACTGGTGGTTTATCTCTTGTCATTTGCTAACCAGATGTGTTCAGCTAGGCCCCAGTAGTGCACTGCTGCTTTGGAGCTGATCTCTAAATGACAGAGTGACATGCAAGGTCTAGGAGGGGGACTTTAGAATCTGTGAGGGGGCGCATTTTGGAATTTTGCCCTGGGAGCCAGATTCTCTAGAAACGGCCCTGACCAGGTCTTACACGTTTTGGCTGAAAGCCGCCTTAGTCTTAGACCTTCCTCTAGAAAACTAGGGTAGTGTGGGAAAGGCCAAACTCATTCAAGGTTTAAAATGTAATATAGAATTTTGATTGAAAGTTCTAAACTGCTGGTCATGCAGCATTCCTCACACTTTTTCCAGCTTTTAATCTTTTTTGTTTCGGCTTCATGTTAAATAGGAACCCAGCTGCCAGCATTCGGAAAATTTTATTAATGTTAGACTTCTATCGTACAGAAAAGGCAAACAACTGTGAGGAAACTGCGATTCTATCAGTCGACGCACAAAAAGCATTCGACTCAATTATTTGGGACCATTTATTCTTTACTATGGAACAATTTGGCTTTAGGGGCCAATTTCCAAAATGTATTCATGCCCACTATGCAAAGGCTTCCTCAGTACTTCTGGTTAATGGCTCTCCCACAGAAACCTTTGATATTTTGACAGGAACGAGACAAGGCTGTCCAATCTTACCCTTACTGTTCAATCTAGCAATTGAACCACTCGCACTGATGTTGAAATTATATCTACAAGGGATTCTTGTGGGAGATAAACATCTCAAATTACTTTTATACGCGGACGACCTGTTACTTTTTCTCAACAAACAACAATTAGAGATCCCAATTATTATAGATATAATCGCCAAATTTGGCACATTTTCAGGCTATAAAATGAATATTTCCAAATCTGACTTGTTATGGATAACCAGACCCCCAAGTACAGACTATATTCCACCTTTCAAGGTGGCAGATCAATATATCACGTATTTAGGAATTAAAATTAGTACAAACCCGGCGGAATGGTATCCGTTGAATTACTCTCCATTACTAAACAAAATTCAACTAGATCTCAAAAGTTGGGCAAAGTTACCGCTATCACTGACGGCAACAATTAATTTGATAAAAATGATCATATTACCTAAATTGCTTTACACAATGCAAAATATCCCAATCCCTATAACAAAACTAGATCTCAAATGCCTGGATAGTTCTATCAGCCTGTTTGTTTGGGGGATGGGTAAGAAACGCATTACCCTACAGAAACTCTTGCACCCAGACAATGTGGAGGCCTAGCACTTCCTAGCTTTTCGATCTACAATAAAATATGTCTGGCAAAGGTCGCCATGGATTGGCTTACTGGAGGGTCGCATGTCGCTTCTTTTGAAATAGAGCAAAAATTGGTCATTCCATTCAGACACAGATTTTTATGCCTACTTACAGGTGCGGCACTGGTATACTGAGACCATTAAAGATCCCGTTAGAGATCACTTACATCCTGGTATTAAAATGGGCCTCGTCCTGTTTAAGGCAGGCAAACATGCCATTAGCTATTGGTATAGGATGGTGCTTCTCAAGACCAGAGAAGCGAATCTTTTAGATATCCACTCAAAATGGAGTAGAGATATTCAAATCCTAGATCCTGATAAAATAAAACATAGCACAATTCTGGTGGAATATGCTACCTTATCTGCGTCTTGGCGAGAATCACATTTTAAAGTCATAAATCATATTCATATAACTCCGGCTAGCCTAAATAGATGGTTTGGGAACTTGCTACATTTGTGCCCTCGATGTAGTTCTTCTGATGCTGACCTGGTCCACATGATTTGGCGATGTTAAAAGATCCAACAATTCTGGAGAAAAATCCAGATCTGGCTGAATAGGGTACTCTCTATTCAGATAATTTTTGAACTGCAACATACTATTTTCCTAATAGATCGGAGCGATCTTGTGGAATATGTCCCTAATATCGAGTTCATAAATACAGTAATTCTGGGAGGGAGATATCTCATTTTGAAAAACTGGAAATCCACAAGGGCACCAACAATTAATAATCTAACTTTCTTATTGCACTCCCAATGAATGCAAGTGGTTAGAATTTATCAGAAGTTATAGAAATAATATAGAAAATTGGTTGAAAACGCATTTTTTTTCTTCTTTCTCTATTTCCTCCCCCCTCTTCTTCTTTCCCGACTGATCGCCCCCTCCCCACCCCCACAGCCCAACATGATTGTCCAACAGGACGTGTTTGAATTTGGTTAGAACCCATTAGTCGATAACACATTTGATTTTACGAACTTTGATGCAGAAAATGCTTGGTAGTAATTTTATGTCAAACAATGAATTAGTATAATACAAGGCTATTTTTGTTTTTTTGTTTTTGGCTTAGCTTCCTTAAACTTAATGAGGTTTGTTGTTTCTGCTATATACAAAAATGTCTATAACACTCTGTGATGGAACTGATTGAGGAGGTCCATGTAGATTATTTGTTAGGATTATCAGTATCTTGATGTAAGGATCTATATTATGTGAATTCTGTTGACATTTGACAATTGTTATGTAAACCTTGAATAAACAATAAATAACAAAAAATATCACTTTTTCCAGCTTTTATACATCACTTCAGGCCATATTTAAAAAAATAAAATAAAATAAAAAAGGATATAATTGGTTGACTTCCGGTAGGCGGAGCGGTGGGTCAGCAGCACAGAGAAAGAGCTCCGTGCCTCGCAACTTGGTAAACACCACTAAACTGCTGCTGACCACAATATCCCACACACCATCCTTGTTGGGAAGCTTGCTGGACATCAGCCCAACTGGACTTCTGTGTGAAGGGCCGAATATCGCCCTTGCCCCTGGAAGGGAATTTAAAGTGCGCAGTGGTGCGCATATGGCGAGTGCCATCTTGGATTGGGCCGACATCACAGCAGCCCCTGCAGCGGTTTACCCAGATCTGGAAAACAGTCATCCCCATCAGTCGGAGCCACAACGGAGTGGGTGAGTTGCGGCAGACCGCAAGGCTGGCCTTTTTCTATGACCGTTTGGGTCAGAATTGTTGAGAGAAGGGAATGAAGAGGACTCTATGCAGAAAGGAAGAGGGAACTTGCAACTGAATACCCCTAATGCACACCCTTAAAGTCCTCCATATATATGCATAATCAGACCTAATTAAATCCCCAAGCAGAAACCGTTACACTCTTTGGGGCAGAAATTGTGTAAGACTACGAAAACATTATCTAGAAGCCCTACAGTTATAAAAACATCTGTTTTGCTTTGATTTTAACAAACAGCCATACATGCTAGATGAACACTTGCATTGTTTAAAAGTGGAGGAGAGAAGACTAAAGCCTCTGATATATATCAATACCTATATGCATAATAACCTTCACTAAACAGTGTGGAAGGCTGGTTTTTCAGGGCACTCCAAAGAAATACAGAAAAGCTGCAGTTTACAAGGCAGATTTCTCCAGGCTGTTGTGGAGAGGCTACGAGACTGTGCAAAATAAATCTTTATATTCTCACCCCAAAGGCACATACTAACGTATTGGGAACTTTGCATTTATAATACAAGTGACTGGCTTTGGGGATTTGTATGAAGCTAGACAAATATTTTCCGCCTATTTCCAGTTCGTTGGCGGGAAAGTTGACATCCAGATATAAACAATCGGATAAAAAGAGACCAGCTCCAGACTTACATACTGAGTCCCCGCCATCCCCTAAATCCTCAAATTTAATCACAACAGACTCCTCTGCTTTGCTTCAGGAATTAAAATCATTCTTTTTGCCAAAAATGGAGTCACTCCAAGCTGGGGTGGACACGTTTACTAGCGAGGTGCGTCAGTTCTCCACTAGAATATCCCAAGTTGAGCAGCGCATTTCAGATGTCGAAGACAGACAAGTGGTAGCTTCTACCTCAGTAAGACAACTCATACGCCAAAACCAAATATTGCAAGAAAAGGTCGAAGACCTTGAAAATCGCAGCCGAAGAAATAATCTCAGAGTAATTGGCATCCCGGAAACAATTAAAAATAAGGATCTGCTAGAGTTTACAGCCCTTACAATCCCTAAATTGCTAAAAATAAATCAGGATCATTTGCCCCTGGATGTAGAACGAGCCCATCGCATAGGCCCAGATAGAGGCCTTGAGACCATGAACTCTCGTCCACGCCAAGTAATTTTCAAGTGCTTGAATTACCAAGAGAAATTGGCCCTATTACGAGCATACAGGGCACATTCTGGGGACTTGATTTTCGAGGGGAAAAAGCTTCTAATATTCCAAGACTTCTCAGCGGAGGTGACTAAGCTCAGAAAAGAGTTTGCCCCACTATGCTCCCGCCTGCATAAAGAAGGGAGACAGGCTTCTTTATTATATCCGGCTAAACTGAGACTGCAAACACCCGCGGGCCCAAAGTTTTTCACTACCCCCAAGGATCTACAGGACTTCCTAGACCGGGAGGATATTATCCGCTGAATTCTTTGTAAGCCTTTCCATATTTTTTCTAACTTTATTATGTCCATATGGAAAAATGGATGTATTCGTCACCTTCTGCGGTGAGAAGAGACGCTGAAAGGAACTTCAGCGACATTGGACTATCTCTAAAGTTCATGCAATGTTTAATAGTGCATCTGGTATCTACATTATGGGGATTAATATCTCCCTCAGGTTTGTTCAGTTGGCAAGAAATAGCCAGAGACAATGGACACATGGTGACTCTGTTTTCAATTATTTATCTGTTTTCATTTGGTTATTTTTTGTGTAGGCTTGAATGTATGAGAGTGATCAATATTGTTCTTTACTTGTTATTATATTTAAAACTGATGATCTATAGACATTATTCTGTGAATGAATCAGCTCCTCATTGTTGTTCACCTAAGACCAGGCCAAACAGGAAAATACTCTCTCATGGCATACGAAAAAAGTTTATCAATATCACTATTACTTTAGGTTTAAAGCTGCTGGGAGTGTATGTCGAGTGTGAATGGGTTCCCCTGTGGAATAGAACCATGTCAAGACCATATACTAGACCCTTTTTGCTTAAATTTACTAGAACTCAAGAGCATACTTTATATTCTACTTCAGGGGCAATCAAATGTTGTGTGAATGGCCAATCCAGACATGAAAAGATTACACCTAGTGAGCTGGCATGTATTAGTGAAATGTATGTCAAATTAGTCTCTAGAAGACTAGAACCCTTGCGTTTCTCAACAGCCATTGTGAGATTGTGCTGCTTCACAAATTATGCCTTAGTCGTGGGAAAGGGTGAGACGACCCCCCTACAGTTTGTTACCTCTATGTGGCAACACCTGCAATCTCACATACTGACTCTTGTGAAATGCTTGCAACTATACTTGAATATAAAGGAAAAAAAGCTGAGATTATGCTCTCAATCCTATATGCAAATGATATATATGACTGTTGTAGACATTTGTCTGCTATGTAATTGTGTTAGGCCCTCAAAGCTAATGATACCTATTGTATTAATATACTCTTGTATTTATTTCCAAAGATGGGTGCGTCTCCACTCTGAGGGGCTTACACAACAGGAACCCCCGACACCTCAGAATTCCTGTTACTGGGTTAACCGATCTTCTCCTTCCCCACCTAACTGTAAGTACGGTCCCCTGGCACCCAATGTTATTGCATGGACCCTACAACACACTCTGACACTTACTTGTTCTACTATAGTGGCCTTCCTGCTCCTGGAGAAACATCCTTTAATAGTGAGATCCCAGGGAACATTAGTCCTAGGCGCATTCCTCCCTATAACTTACTTATATTATGGCGCAGCGCTGTAGCATAGTTTCTTGGAATGTTGGGGGAATTACATCCCCCGCTAAGCGAAGCAAAATTTTACACCACTTAAACACAATCCAGACAGACATTGCGCTCCTTCAAGAGACCCACTTAACAGAAGAGGAACACAATAAACTTAAAATAAGGTGGGTTGGACAGGTCATAAACACACCAACCACAGGCAGAAAGAAGGGAGTTGCGATACTAGTCAGAAAGGGACTAGATGTTAGGTTCACCAATACCTCTATAGATGCGAAAGGCCGGTACATTATAACAAACCTGCATATAGCCTCCAGAACTTATCTATTGTGCAACATCTATGGCCCAAATAACCTCTCCCCTCAATTCTGGCAACAGATGCAAACGAACTTAACTAGACGAAGCGAATTTCCAATAATTATCGGAGGGGATTTCAACATGACACAACTCTCTCCACTTGACAGATTTGCAGAGACTGCACCTTCCCTAGCTGCAGGATCTAGCTCCCAGAGACAGAAAAGTGAGACTAATATAACCTTGGGGTTTAGAGAGGGGTTGGGGCTAGTTGACTTATGGAGATTGCGCAACCCAGACCTCAGAGATTACACGTGTATGTCCAAATCACACCACACACTGTCTAGGATTGATTATTTTCTCACGACTCCAGACCTCACTCCTACCATCTCACTGAGTAAAATACATACCATTACCATCTCAGACCATGCCCCCATCTCACTCCTGCTTGATTTTTCCCCCCCAGAAGGCTTACAGAGAAGATGGAGATTCCCCACACACCTCTATAACAATGTAGATTTTCGCCAGCAGTTGATCTCTTACTGGATAGAGTATAACACAGATAACACACAACATCACAGCAATGTAGATCTTTTTTGGCATGCTTCAAAGGCGGTGTTGAGAGGGAGGGTCACAGCTTATACATCGCACCACAAAACTCTGGCCAAGAAAGTGACAAATCAATTGCTGGGAGAACTATCGGAGGCATATAATGCTTACCTACACCACCCTACTGACCAGACTAGACAGCGCTATTACGCGTTAAAAAAAGAGAGAGACACCCATATTCAAATGGTGGATAATATTCACACCATTCACCGTCAAGGTAAATTCTATAGATTCGGAAACAAAGCCGGGAAAATTATGGCAAATATGGTCAAAATTGTCACCCCCCGAGCTAACATCCCAGCAATAGCTACCGCAAACGGTCTATGCACAGATACCCCCTCAATTATGCGAGAATTTGTAACATACTACACTAAATTATACTCTAAACAAGACATTTCAGAACACCATAAGAATCAGTTCTGGAAAGAAGTTGACATCCCTGCTCTACAACAGGAGCAATTATCCACCCTTAATGCCCCAATACAAATACAGGAGGTCACGAATGCCATAAAAAATGCCAAATTAGGAAAGGCGTCAGGACCTGATGGTCTTCCCGCAGAATACTATAAAATCTTACAAGCAAATATAGCACCTGTTTTGGCAAAATTATTCTCAGAATACCTAGAGGGGAACTCAATCCCAGACCCCAGATTTACAGACGCCACCATATGTGTTCTTCCAAAGCCAGATAGGGACCCTACCCTGCCGGAGTCATATAGGCCGATTTCCCTCTTAAATGGGGACTATAAATTGTTCACCAAAATTTTAGCAAACCAGTTGGCGGATGTACTCCCGTCGCTGGTCCATTCGGACCAGACAGGGTTTGTCAAACACCGCTCCTCAGTGGTCAACTTGCGCAAAACACTTGCAGTTATAGCACAATACCATCATGCCCATGCTAACCCCTCCAAATCACCACTGGTAGATGCATGTTTGCTCTCTGTTGATGCGGAGAAAGCATTCGACAGGGTGGAGTGGGACCATCTCTATACCTCCCTGGCTAGGTTTGGCATAACAGGTCAGTTCCTGGATGTTATCCAGCAACTATATCGAATGCCCTCAGCATCACTTATCATAAACGGCGGTTTGTCCCCCTCATTTCACTTAGAAAGAGGTACTAGACAAGGCTGCCCATTGTCCCCACTTCTGTTCGATCTGGCCATAGAACCGCTGGTGTGTTATATACGCCAACACTGTGCGGGCCTTCAGGTTCATGGGCGACGCCTACATATTTCCCTGTTCGCAGATGACCTCTTGTTATACATTAGTAACCCGGCTCTAAATGTCCCTAGACTATTAGACATCATGGTAAAATTTGGCACCTTCACAGGGTATAAAATAAATGAAACCAAATCTGAAGTGACCTGGCTAAAAAACGAGGAAGGTGCAACCCTTCAAAATACAAACCTTAAAATCACAACAGGCACATTCAAATATTTAGGTATTCATATCCATGTCGACCCGACCCGTATATACCGTCTTAACATCCCAAAGGTCATACTTAATGTGCAAAATATCATACGGGGATGGAGAGGTCTCCCCCTCTCCCTTCATGGTAGAATTCACCTATTGAAAATGATAATCCTACCAAAAATACTATACCCTTTGCAAATGCTCCCTCTTCTGCTCCACAACAAAGACATACAAACCATCTCCTCCACTTTTGCATCATTTGTATGGAATCAAAAGAAACATAGAATCAGCATACCTAAACTGTCTATGCCATTGGGAGCAGGGGGTTTCATGTTCCCAAACATCCAATGGTATAACTGGGCGACATTAGCCAATTTGGTCTTGGGGTGGCTAACTAGATCTGACTACTTTAGCCCTGCGATAGAGATGGATAGTGCAGCGCCGATGAACCTAGCTTACCTTCCACACTCCACACTTCAGGCCTTACCACACCATATTTCACACAATATACTGTTTAGGGATCCGATCAGGGCCTGGCACAAACTGTGTCACTTTTGGAAAATAGACCATACTGTGACCAAATATTTGCCAATACAGGGGAACCCTAAATTTATACCCGGCTACACCACCCGAGCCTTTCAGAGATGGGGAGCAGTAGGCTTGACATCTGTAGCACAGTTAATTAACATTCTTACGCTTGAACTCACCCCCTTCCAGACTTTGAGGGAAAATTATGCTATTCCTCTTGACACAAGGTTTGCCTATTTTCAGTGTAGACATTATGTTAGGGCTCTTATAACAGAAAAGCAGCTTACGACTACAAGTAACAGCATAGATAAGTTATTTCGCATAGCAAACCAGGGATCTCACTCTATTACTCGCATCTACTCTGAGATTACGCAGCCATTGGAGCAGCCTGTCCTACAAACAATACATAATCGGTGGCAAGGGATGAGAGACATTGGCCTAGATTTGGAGTTTGGCGGAAAAGGGCTGTTAACGCTCCGCGGGCTTTTTTCTGGCCGCACCATAAATTTAACTCTGGTATCGAGAGTTCAAACAAATGCTGCGTTAGGCTCCAAAAAAGGAGCGTAGAGCATTTGTACCGCAAATGCAACTCTCGATACCAGAGTTGCTTACGGACGCGGCCAGCCTCAAAAACGTGCTCGTGCACGATTCTCCCATAGGAAACAATGGGGCTGTTTGAGCTGAAAAAAAACCTAACACCTGCAAAAAAGCAGCGTTCAGCTCCTAACGCAGCCCCATTGTTTCCTATGGGGAAACACTTCCTACGTCTGCACCTAACACTCTAACATGTACCCCGAGTCTAAACACCCCTAACCTTACACTTATTAACCCCTAATCTGCCGCCCCCGCTATCGCTGACCCCTGCATTTTTTTTTTAAACCCTAATCTGCCGCTCCGTAAACCGCCGCAACCTACGTTATCCCTATGTACCCCTAATCTGCTGCCCCTAACACCGCCGACCCCTATGTTATATTTATTAACCCCTAATCTGCCCCCCACAACGTCGCCGACACCTGCCTACACTTATTAACCCCTAATCTGCCGAGCGGACCTGAGCGCTACTATAATAAAGTTATTAAACCCTAATCCGTCTCACTAACCCTATAATAAATAGTATTAACCCCTAATCTGCCCTCCCTAACATCGCCGACACCTAACTTCAATTATTAACCCCTAATCTGACGACCGGAGCTCACCGCTATTCTAATAAATGTATTAACCCCTAAAGCTAAGTCTAACCCTAACACTAACACCCCCCTAACTTAAATATAATTTAAATCTAACGAAATTAATTAACTCTTATTAAATAAATTATTCCTATTTAAAGCTAAATACTTACCTGTAAAATAAATCCTAATATAGCTACAATATAAATTATAATTATATTATAGCTATTTTAGGATTAATATTTATTTTACAGGCAACTTTGTAATTATTTTAACCAGGTACAATAGCTATTAAATAGTTAAGAACTATTTAATAGTTACCTAGTTAAAATAATAACAAATTTACCTGTAAAATAAATCCTAACCTAAGTTATAATTAAACCTAACACTACCCTATCAATAAATTAATTAAATAAACTACCTACAATTACCTACAATTAACCTAACACTACACTATCAATAAATTAATTAAACACAATTCCTACAAATAAATACAATTAAATAAACTAGCTAAAGTACAAAAAATAAAAAAGAGCTAAGTTACAAAAAATAAAAAAATATTTACAAACATAAGAAAAATATTACAACAATTTTAAACTAATTACACCTACTCTAAGCCCCCTAATAAAATAACAAAGCCCCCCAAAATAAAAAATTCCCTACCCTATTCTAAATTAAAAAAGTTACAAGCTCTTTTACCTTACCAGCCCTGAACAGGGCCCTTTGCGGGGCATGCCCCAAGAATTTCAGCTCTTTTGCCTGTAAAAGAATAAATACAATACCCCCCCCCCACATTACAACCCACCACCCACATACCCCTAATCTAACCCAAACCCCCCTTAAATAAACCTAACACTAAGCCCCTGAAGATCTTCCTACCTTGTCTTCACCATCCAGGTTCACCGATCCGTCCTGAAGAGCTCCTCCGATGTCCTGATCCAAGCCCAAGCAGGGGGCTGAAGAGGTCCATGATCCGGCATCTTCTATGGTCTTCCATCTGGAGCGAAGCGGCAGGATCCTGAAGACCTCCAGCGCGGAACATCCATCCAGACCGACGACTGAACGATGAATGACTGTTCCTTTAAGGGACGTCATCCAAGATGGCGTCCCTCGAATTCCGATTGGCTGATAGGATTCTATCAGCCAATCGGAATTAAGGTAGGAATTTTCTGATTGGCTGATGGAATCAGCCAATCAGAATCTAGTTCAATCCGATTGGCTGATCCAATCAGCCAATCAGATTGAGCTCACATTCTATTGGCTGTTCCGATCAGCCAATAGAATGCGAGCTCAATCTGATTGGCTGATTGGATCAGCCAATCGGATTGAACTTGATTCTGATTGGCTGATTCCATCAGCCAATCAGAAAATTCCTACCTTAATTCCGATTGGCTGATAGAATCCTATCAGCCAATCGGAATTCGAGGGACGCCATCTTGGATGACGTCCCTTAAAGGAACCGTCATTAGTCGAGAGACAACGGAAGAAGAGGATGGATCCGCGTCGCCTGCTTCAAGATGGACCCGCTCCGCACCGGATGGAAGAAGATCGAAGATGCCGCTTGGAGAAGATGTTTGCCGGTCCGGATGTCCTCTTCTTGCCGGATAGGAGGAAGACTTTGGAGCCTCTTCTGGACCTCTTCAGCACCGGATGATGGATCGCCAACCCCCGCTTGGGTTGGATGAAGATGTTGGAGCCAGGACGGATCGGTGATACCTGGATGGTGAAGACAAGGTAGGAAGATCTTCAGGGGCTTAGTGTTAGGTTTATTTAAGGGGGGTTTGGGTTAGATTAGGGGTATGTGGGTGGTGGGTTGTAATGTTGGGGGGGGTATTGTATTTATTCTTTTACAGGCAAAAGAGCTGAAATTCTTGGGGCATGCCCCGCAAAGGGCCCTGTTCAGGGCTGGTAAGGTAAAAGAGCTTGTAACTTTTTTAATTTAGAATAGGGTAGGGAATTTTTTATTTTGGGGGGCTTTGTTATTTTATTAGGGGGCTTAGAGTAGGTGTAATTAGTTTAAAATTGTTGTAATATTTTTCTTATGTTTGTAAATATTTTTTTATTTTTTGTACCTTAGTTAGTTTATTTAATTGTATTTATTTGTAGGAATTGTGTTTAATTAATTTATTGATAGTGTAGTGTTAGGTTAATTGTAGGTAATTGTAGGTAGTTTATTTAATTAATTTATTGATAGGGTAGTGTTAGGTTTAATTATATCTTAGGTTAGGATTTATTTTACAGGTAATTTTGTTATTATTTTAACTAGGTAACAATTAAATAGTTCTTAACTATTTAATAGCTATTGTACCTGGTTAAAATAATTACAAAGTTGCCTGTAAAATAAATATTAATCCTAAAATAGCTATAATATAATTATAATTTATATTGTAGCTATATTAGGATTTATTTTACAGGTAAGTATTTAGCTTTAAATAGGAATCATTTATTTAATAAGAGTTAATTTATTTCGTTAGATGTAAATTATATTTAAGTTAGGGGGGTGTTAGTGTTAGGGTTAGACTTAGCTTTAGGGGTTAATACATTTATTAGAATAGCGGTGAGCTCCGCTCGGCAGATTAGGGGTTAATAATTGAAGGTAGGTGTCGGCGATGTTAGGGAGGGCAGATTAGGGGTTAATACTATTTATTATAGGGTTAGTGAGGCGGATTAGGGGTTAATAACTTTATTATAGTAGCACTCAGGTCCGCTCGGCAGATTAGGGGTTAATAAGTGTAGGCAGGTGTCGGCGACGTTGAGGGGGGCAGATTAGGGGTTAATAAATATAATATAGGGGTCGGCGGTGTTAGGGGCAGCAGATTAGGGGTACATAGGGATAACGTAGGTGGCGGCGCTTTGCGGTCGGAAGATTAGGGGTTAATTATTTTAAGTAGCTGGCGGCGACGTTGTGGGGGGCAGGTTAGGGGTTAATAAATGTAATACAGGGGTCGGCGGGGTTAGGGGCAGCAGATTAGGGGTACATAAGTATAACGTAGGTGGCGGTCGGCAGATTAGGGGTTAAAAATTTTAATCGAGTGGCGGCGATGTGGGGGGAGCTCGGTTTAGGGGTACATAGGTAGTTTATGGGTGTTAGTGTACTTTAGGGTACAGTAGTTAAGAGCTTTATGAACCGGCGTTAGCCAGAAAGCTCTTAACTCCTGCTATTTTCAGGCGGCTGGAGTTTTGTCGTTAGAGCTCTAACGCTCACTTCAAAAACGACTCTAAATACCAGCGTTAGAAAGATCCCATTGAAAAGATAGGATACGCAAATGGCGTAGGGGGATCTGCGGTATGGAAAAGTCGCGGCTGAAAAGTGAGCGTTAGACCCTTTAATCACTGACTCCAAATACCAGCGGGCGGCCAAAACCAGCGTTAGGAGCCTCTAACGCTGGTTCTGACGGCTACCGCCGAACTCCAAATCTAGGCCATTGTGATTACTTCTCAGGAAATAATAGCCAGCTTTCAGAAAGTTAGAATGGCCACTCTTTCAGCATACTCAAGGGAAGCACATACCAAATTAATCCACCAGGCATATGTCCTTCCAAGCCTAAGACTAAGATGGGTCCCGCAGGCAGTTGACAAATGTAATAAATGTTCTTTCCCGTCCCCAGACCTTATTCACATGCTATGGGACTGCCCTAGACTGAGGGGATTGTGGGGAAGGGTTAAACACTGGCTCCAGAAAGTATTGCGACAAGAGATAACCCTAACCCCTTCTAATATTATCTTTCTTCATGACCTGGAAGTTGCACCACAGTCCCAGAAATTTTTACACTCGATAATTTTACTTACTAGGAGACTAGTCATGCAATATTGGGCTGACAGTAAATCCCCTCCTTTTACAAAATTAATACAAGCAATACATAGTCAAGCTCTACTGGAGCAAGCAGATGTGCAGGGAGATCTCGACAAAAGAATAAAAGCTTTCATACATAAATGGGAACCATATTTGAGTATGTCCCCCCACGCATCAGACAAAAGTTACTATACCCCTTTCGGAATTCATCGTTTATGCTAGAGGAAAACTTGAATGGTAGATGGTTTTCCTCGCCTTCCTAACTATCCTCCCCCTGATCTCATACGCTCTGAGTAGACACATCTCCCATTGAGTGAGATGGGGTGCCAGGGTCCCACCAATCCCTACCCCCCCCCTCCCCTCAGGAGTGGAGATGCCCTGCTGTGATGTATGAGGTATGTATGTTATGGTTATTGTTTTATGTTTTTTATATTATGTTTTGTTTTGTTATGTTTCAAAAATAGAAAAATGGAACCAGATTTACCAGCTGTGGAACTACCTCACTTGAAGGGACCTTCCCTATCCTTTTGGACGGGAAGAATGTTGTTACCTTCACAACTGTATCAAACAAATGTAAAAATGTAACTTCTGTCAACTGAAACTTCCATGTAGGAATGGATCTGGAATATAAATAAAGTTTAAAAAAAAAAAAAAGGATATAATTGAAATAATTGTAACAAAACATTAGCTTCAAATTACAGCACATATATAAATGTCCACATCCAGAATTTTCAATATTTTACTCATGCTGTTCTGAGTTTCCCTTTAAAATAATGGTACCCAGTATATGTTGAATATATGTAAACATATCCATCCTTTCTTGATAACTTAAAGGGACGTTAAACTCAATGTTTAAAGGAACACTAAAGCAAAAATTAATCTTCCATGATTCAGATAGATAGAGCATGCAATTTAATACAACTTTCCAATTTACTTACCTGATCAAATAGTTCATATTTCTTTTATATTCACACTTTCCGAAGTTCACCAGCTCCTACTAAGTATGTGCAGAAGACAACAGTATATTTGTATAAGCATTTTGTAATTGGCCGATGGCTGTCACATGATACAGGAGGTAGGAAATATAATCACCTTTTGAAATTTATCAGAAAAAAATCTACTGCTATTGGATTATCTTGTTATTATACATTTGATGGTTAGGCATTTCTGCTGTATTTAATGGCCCTTTAATTACTCAAAAAGGAATAGAGTACAAGTGAAGTGCAAAAATATTAGTGCTATTTTGTGTTAACATTATTCAAGTGCAATCAATATGGTTACTATTTTTATGCTCATATTGCAAGTCCAAAGTTATTATTTACCGCTCAAGCAATATTCTAGGGAGTGCTAACATCTTTATGTTGAATACTGTGGGCCCGCTAAGTCCCTCACATTATAGGCGCTCAATAAAATTAATGTTGGGTATCTCTCAAGGGGGAAATCTAACTAATTTCAAGCCAAACCAATTTCTACACACTACTGTCATATTGTCTATATTAGCAACAACTTTCAGACTTCTACCATTAGTATTTGGCACATCCACACCCCTAATCAGATTATCCCTTCTCAATTTCTTCAACAAATGTTCAACTACACAAACAAAAAGTGGATAAAGGACACCCCTGTGTTAAAATACCAACATCTAATAACAATATATAAAAGTATAATACAAGTAGAAAAATAACGCTACTTGTATTATACTTACGGACGTGGGTATGATCCAGTGAGCCAAATTATTTCCTGCTACCAGTGATACATAGTGATGTTGCAAACTGTTCGCCGGAGAACAGCTCCCGGTGAACATAGCTTGTTCGCGCATATGTGCATATGTGATGTTCGATCCGCCCCCTATGTGTCATCATTGAGGAAACTTTGACCCTGTATCTCACAGCCTTCTGACACATTTGAGCCAATCAGCAGCAGACACTCCCTCACAGACCCTCCCAGCTCCTTGGCAGCAGCCATTTTAGATTCATTACAATCTTGCTTTCTTAGTGAGAGGAGCTTTAGTGTTGCTGCTGCTGACATTATAGGGAAATAGATAGCTAGGCTAGTGTATTTAGTGTCCACTACAGTCCTGAAGGACTCATCTAATCTCTGCTGTAAGGACAGCACCCCAAAAAGCCCTTTTTAGGGCTATAACTTCAGTGTTTTTTGTTTTGTTTTTATTTGTAATTTTATTTGCATTTGCCTGGCTTTCAGCCTGTGTGTGAGGCTCACAGTATATACTGTGATTAATGCCACCACTGATATCTGCTTAACATTAGTGTAAATTTAACCAACAAAACTTTTAAATCATTTTGCTAGTGTAATCTAATTTTATTTTCTATCAGGCCTGTGTGTCAGGCTTACACAGCATACTGTGGTTAATTGCTGTGCTAGCAGCCACCACTCATATCTGCTTAACATTATTTTAAATTTTAAAAAAAACTTTTAAATCATTTTGCTAGTGTAATCTAATTTCATTTTCTATCAGGCCTGTGTGGCTGGCTTACACAACATACTGTGGTTAATTGCTGTGCTAGCAGCCACCACTCATATTTGCTTAACATTATTTTAAATTTTAAAAAAAAACTTTTAAATCATTTTTGTAGTGTAATCTAATTTCATTTTTTATCAGGCCTGTGTGTCAGGCTTACACAGCATACTGTGGTTAATTGCTGTGCTAGCAGCCACCACTCATATCTGCTTAACATTATTTTACATTTAAAAAAAAAAACTTTTAAATCATTTTGCTAGTGTAATCTAATTTCATTTTCTATCAGGCCTGTGTGTCAGGCTTACACAGCATACAACGTTGTTTAATCACTGTTCCAGCAGCCACCACTCATATCTGCTTAACATTATTTTAAATTTAAAAAAAAAAAACTTTTAAATCATTTTGCTAGTGTAATCTAATTTCATTTTCTATCAGGCCTGTGTGTCAGGCTTACACAGCATACAACGTTGTTTAATTGCTGTTCCAGCAGCCACCACTCATATCTGGTTAACATTATTTTAAATTTAAAAAAAAAACTTTTAAATCATTTTGCTAGTGTAATCTAATTTCATTTTCTATCAGGCCTGTGTATCAGGCTTACACAGCGTACAACATTGTTAAATTGCTGTGCCAGCAGCCACCACTCATATCTGCTTAACATTATTTAAAAATTTAAAAAAAAACTTTTAAATCATTTTGCTAGTGTAATCTAATTTCATTTTCTATCAGGCCTGTGTGTCAGGCTTACACAGCATACAACGTTGTTCAATTGCTGTGCCAGCAGCCACCACTCATATCTGCTTAACATTATTTTAAATTTAAAAAAAAACAAACTTTTAAATCATTTTCTAGTGTAATCTAATTTCATTTTCTATCAGGCCTGTGTGTCAGGCTTACACAGCATACAACGTTGTTTAATTACTGTTCCAGCAGCCACCACTCATATCTGCTTAACATTATTTTAAATTTAAAAAAAAAAAACTTTTAAATCATTTTTCTAGTGTAATCTAATTTCATTTTCTATCAGGCCTGTGTGTCAGGCTTACACAGCGTACAACGTTGTTAAATTGCTGTGCCAGCAGCCACCACTCATATCTGCTTAACATTATTTAAAAATTTAAAAAAAAACTTTTAAATCATTTTGCTAGTGTAATCTAATTTCATTTTCTATCAGGCCTGTGTGTCAGGCTTACACAGCAAACAACGTTGTTTAATTGCTGTGCCAGCAATCACCACTCATATCTGCTTAACATTATTTTAAATTTTTTAAAAAAAAACTTTTAAATCATTTTGCTAGTGTAATCTAATTTAATTTTCTATCAGGCCTGTGTGTCAGGCTTACACAGCATACAACGTTGTTTAATTGCTGTGCCAGCAGCCACCACTCATATCTGCTTAACATTATTTTAAATTTAAAAAAAAAACTTTAAAATCATTTTGCTAGTGTAATCTAATTTCATTTTCTGTCAGGCCTGTGTCTCAGGTTCACACAGCATATACTGTGGTTAATTGCTGTGCCAGCCACCACTCCAGCCACCACTCATAAACATTATTGTAAATAAAAAAAAAAAAAAAATTTTTGCTAGTGTAATCTAATTTCATTTTCCATCAGGCCTGTGTGTCAGGCCCACATCATATAGTGTGATTAATAGCTCTTTTTTTTCCCACCATTTATATCTGGTGTAACATTAGTGTAAATTTTTTTTTAATTTTTTTTTTTACATCAGTCCTCTTCTAGTGTTATTTAATATTAGTTGCCAGGCCAGCCTGGCTGCCATTAGTGCCAGCCTGTGTGTCAGGCTGCCAGCATATACTGTGCCTACTTCCATCCTCAGTGCCAGCCCACCACTCCTATCTGGTGTAACATTAGTTTAAATTTTGTAAAAAAAAACTTTTACATCAGTCTTCTAGTGTTATTTAATTTTATTTGCCAGGCCAGCCTGCCACTAGTGCCAGCCTGTGTGTCAGGCTGCCAGCACATACTGTGCCTACTTCTATCCTGAGTGCCATCACTCCTATCTGTGTAACTTTTTTAAAAACAAACTTTTACATCAGTCTGCTATTGTTATTTAATTGCAGTTGCCTGTCTGCCAGCGTGTGCCACAAATCATATTTGTTATAACAGTATTGTAAATATTTAAAATAAAAACTTTTTTGACTGAGAAACATCAGTCATCTAGTGTAATCTAATTGCAGTTGCCTTCCTCCCAGCGTGTGTGCCAGGCCCACTTGCCAACTAGTGCCACCAATCACATTTGTTATAACAGTATTGTGAATATTAAAAAAAATATTTTTTGACTGTGAATCATCAGTCTGCTAGTGTAATCTAATTGAAGTTGCCTGCCAGCGTGTGTGCCATGCCCACTTGCCATTTCCAACTAGTGCCACCAATCATATTTGTTATAACAGTTTTGAAAATATTTAAAATCAAAACTTTTCTGACTGTGAATCATCAGTCTGCTAGTGCCATTGAATTGCAGTTGCCTGCCTGCCAGCGTGTGTGCTGGGCCCACTTGCCAACTAGTTACACCAATCATATTTGTTGTAACAGTATTGTAAATATTTAAAATAAAAACTTTCTTGACTGTGAAACATCAGTCATCTAGTGTAATCTAATTGCAGTTGCCTTCCTCCCGGCGTGTGTGCCAGGCCCACTTGCCAAGCCAACTAGTGCCACCAATCATATTTGTTCTAACAGGTTTGGAAATATTTAAAATAAAAACTTTTTTTACTGTGAATCATCAGTCTGCTAGTGCCATTGAATTGCAGTTGCTTGCCTGCCAGCGTGTGTGCCAGGCCCACTTGCCGTTTCCAACTAGTGCCACCAATCATATTTGTTCTAACAGTATTGTAATTGTCTGTTTTTTGGTGTCAGGCTCACAGCGTATACTGTGCCCACTTGCCCAGTGCCACCACTCATAATTTGTTTAATAGTATTGTAAGTGTATATTTAAAAAAAAATGACAGGCAGAGGCAGGCCACCCCGCAGGTGCCGTAGTGATTGTGGTGCTGTGATTCCTTTAGACCCTACAAATATGCAGGCCAGGTGCCAGGGGGGACGTGAAAAGTTCTGAGGAGGACCTAGTTGAATGGCTAACACAGGACACCCAATCTTCTACAGCTTCCGCTCCTAGTCCTCCTAACCTTGATGCACCATCCACCTCCAGCTGTGCTTTGGGCACCTCTCAAGTGACCAGTGCCACTCGCCCGCCTGTTGCCACCACCAACTCTAGCACCACAGCTGCTTCACTTGATCTGTCAGAGGAGTTATTGACATATAAGTTGGAAGACATGAGTGATGCGCAACTATCATTGACAGAGGATGTAGATAACAGTGATATGTCTCAGTCAGGCAGCATTACAGACATGGAGGTACGGTGTGATGATGATGATGTTGTACCCGCTGCTGCTTCCTTTGTTGATGTGTCAGATACAAGTGAAGCGGTTGATGATGATGTGTCGGTGGATGTCACGTGGTTGCCTGCTAGAAGAGAAGAAGAAGAGGGGGAAAATTCAGATGGGGAGACAGAGAGGAGGAGACAAGTTGGAAGCAGGGAGAGGTCGTCGCAAGGAGATAGTGGCACAGTCAGACAGCATGCATCATCACCAGGGGTCAGCCAGACAGCACGCCGACGCCAATCAACGCATGCTGTTGCCACCACCAGAATGCCGTCATCACAGAGCTCAGCAGTGTGGCATTTTTTTTGTGTGTCTGCCTCTGACAACAGTGATGCCATTTGCGTCCTTTTGAGGAGGTGACAAACCTTGACAGTCGCACCAAAGGCACCATCAGCGAAATCATACCATTTGTTTTCTTCCTGGAGCGTGCCCTGCGAAGAGTGCTGGATCAGGCCGTAGATGAGCATGAAGAGGAAAAGGACAAGTTGTGGTGTCCATCACCACCAGAAACAGCTTTATCAGCATCGCTTGCTGGACCAGCGGCAACGCAGGAAGAGGATTTTGAGGAAGAGGAGTCAGAGGAGGAATGTGGCTTTGAGGAGGAGGAGGAGGAAGACCAAGCACAACAGGCATCCCAGGGTGCTTGTTGTTGTCACCTATCTGGTACCTGTGGTGTTGTACGTGGCTGGGGGGAAGAAGATACCCTCAGTGACATCAGTGAGGATGAGGAATGGGACATGATTAGCTCGTCATCCAACCTTGTGCAAATGGGGTCTTTCATGCTGTTTTACCTGTTGAGGGACCCTCGTATAAAAAAGCTGAAGGAGAACAACCTGTACTGGGTGTCCACGCTACTAGACCCCCGGTATAAGCATAAAGTGCCTGAAATGTTACCAAATTCCCGCAAGTTGGAAAGGATGGAGCATTTTAAAAAATAAATTATAAACTATGCTTTACACAGTGTATAAGGGTGATGTCACAGCACAACGGGAATCTAACAGGGGAAGATATGAAAGTATTCCTCCTCCTCCTCCCACGACCACGGCGGCAAGGACAGGGCGCTTTCCTGACGTGTTGTTGATGGAGGACATGCAGACCTTTTTAACTCTTATGCATCGCCAGAGCCTTTCGGGATCCAGCCTCAGAGAAAGAGTCAACCGACAGGTAGCAGACTACCTAGCATTAACTGTGGATCTCGACACTCTGAGGAGCGATGGACCCCTTGACTACTGGGTGTGCAGGCTTGACCTGTGGCCTGAGCTATCCCAATTTGCAATTGAACTTCTGGCCTGCCCCGCTTCAAGTGTCCTGTTAGAAAGGACCTTCAGTGCAGCAGGAGGTTTTGTCACTGAGAAGAGAAGTCGCCTAGGTCAAAAAAGTCTTGATTATCTCACCCTAATTAAAATGAATGAGGGATGGATCCCGAAGGGACTGACATTGGGCGATACATTTGAGTAAAAAAGGCCTGATGATGAGATGAGCTGCCTTGGGCTACAAATGGTACACACGCTGGCTTTTTTTTTCTTATAATGCAGGATGACTTGCGTGACTTATCCGCCAACAACTAGTGTTTAAGCCGCAAGGTTTTAGGGCACTTTCTAACTGTTTTACAAACATCAATTTTTCTGGCCGCTGCTACAGCAGCGGCTGCAACAATACCGATTTTTTAATGCATTTGTACATGCCTAATTTTTCTGGCCTCTGCTGCTGCACTGTGGCTACAAAACTCAAAGCAAAAAAAAAGGCACATAACAGTGATTAAACTGTTAAGAATAGTACTACTTAACACACCACTCATATCTGGTGGCACAGTACATTGCACGCGCAGTGCCCCAAATTTGAAGTAGGAGGACCGACCAAGCATCTTTTTCCATCTCACGGTTCTGAAAAATTATCTCCGGGTTCCATCGATGCCATACCTGTACTCTATTGTTCAAAAGGATGGCATATGTGGTGTTTCATGCTGTTGTGCCTGTTGAGGGTCGTGGGCCATCGTATAAAAAGGCTAAAGGAGAACGACATGTACTGGGTGTCCAAGCACATTTTTTGTTCAATATTCCTGGTTCCTCTAAATTATCTCCTGGTTCCTAAAATCAATGCCATACCTGTACTCTATTGTGTAAAAGGATGGCATATGTGGTGTTTCATGCTGTTGTGCCTGTTGAGGGTCGTGGGCCATCGTATAAAAAGGCTGAAGGAGAATGACCTGTACTCGGTGTCCAAGCACATTTTTTGTTCAATATTCCCGGTTCCTCTAAATTATCTCCGGGTTCCTCAAATCAATGCCATACCTGTACTCTATTGTGCAAAAGGATGGCATATGTGGTGTTTCATGCTGTTGTGCCTGTTGAGGGTCATGGGCCATCTTATAAAAAGACTGAAGGAGAACGACCTGTAAAGGGTGTCCAAGCACGTTTTTTGTTCAATATTCCCGGTTCCTCTAAATTAACTCCGGGTTCCTCAAATCAATGCCATACCTGTTTCTCTATTGTGCAAAAGGATGGCATATGTGGTGTTTCATGTTGTTGTGCCTGTTGAGGGTTGTGGGCCATCTTATAAAAAGGTTGAAGGAGAACGACCTGTACTGGGTGTCCAAGCACGTTTTTTGAAAAAATATTCCTGGTTCCTCTAAATTATCTCCGGGTTCCTCAAATCAATGCCATACCTGTACTCTATTGTGCAAAAGGATGGCATATGTGGTGTTTCATGCTGTTGTGCCTGTTTTAGGTCATGGGCCATCTTATAAAAAGGCTGAAGGAGAACGACCTGTACTGGGTGTCCAAGCACATTTTTTGTTCAATATTCCCGGTTCCTCTAAATTATCTCCGGGTTCCTCAAATCAATGCCATACCTGTACTCTATTGTGCAAAAGGATGGCATATGTGGTGTTTCATGCTGTTGTGCCTGTTTTGGGTCGTGGGCCATCTTATAAAAAGGCTGAAGGAGAACGACCTGTACTGGGTGTCCGAGCACATTTTTTGTTCAATATTCCCGGTTCCTCTAAATTATCTCCGGGTTCCTCAAATCAATGCCATACCTGTACTCTATTGTGCAAAAGGATGGCATATGTGGTGTTTCATGCTGTTGTGCCTGTTTTGGGTCGTGGGCCATCTTATAAAAAGGCTGAAGGAGAACGACCTGTACTGGGTGTCCGAGCATGTTTTTTGTTCAATATTCCCGGTTCCTCTAAATTATCTCTGGGTTCCTCACATCAATGCCATACCTGTACTCTATTGTACAAAAGTATGGCATATGTGGTGTTTCATGCTGTTGTGCCTGTTTTGGGTCGTGGGCCATCTTATAAAAAGGCTGAAGGAGAACGACCTGTACTGGGTGTCCAAGCACGTTTTTTGTTCAATGTTCCCGGTTCCTCTAAATTATCTCCGGGTTCCTCAAATCAATGCCATATCTGCAATCTATTGTGCAAAAGGATGGCATATGTGGTGTTTCATGCTGTGGTGCCTGTTGAGGGTCGTGGGCCATCATATAAAAAGGCTGAAGGAGAACGACCTGTACTGGGTGTCCAAGCACGTTTTTTGTTCAATATTCCTGGTTCCTCTAAATTATCTCTGGGTTCCTCAAATCAATGCCATATCTGTAATCTATTGTGCAAAAGGATGGCATATGTGGTGTTTCATGCTGTTGTGCCTGTTGAGGGTCGTGGGCCATTGTATAAAAAGGCTGAAGGAGAACGACCTGTACTGGTTGTCCAACCATGTTTTTTTTTCAATATTCCCGGTTCCTTTAAATTATCTCCGGGTTCCTCTAATCAATGCCATATCTGTAATCTATTGTGCAAAAGGATGGAATATGTGGTGTTTCCTGCTGTTGTTTCTGTTGAGGGTCCGGGACCCTCGTCTAAAAAGGCTGAAGGAGAACAAAGAGTACTGGTTGTCCAAGCATCTTTTTCCATCTCCCGTTTCCTAAAAATTATATCCGGGTTTCTAAAATGGATGCCATACCTGTACTCTATTGTGCAAAAGGATGGCATATGTGGTGTTTCCTGCTGTTGTTTCTGTTGAGGGTCCTGGACAATCTTATAAAAAGGCTGAAGGAGAACAACCTGTACTGGGTGTCCAAGCATGTTTTTTTGTTCAATTTCCCGGTTCCTAAAATTTATCTCCGGGATCCTAAAATCAATGCCATACCTGTACTCTATTGTTCAAAAGGATGGCATATGTGGTGTTTCCTGCTGTTGTTTCTGTTGAGGGTCCTGGAACCTCTTATAAAAAGGCTGAAGGAGAACGACCTGTACTGGGTGTCCAAGCATGGTTTTTTGTTCAATATCCCGGTTCCTAAAAATTATCTCTGGGTTTCTAAAATGGATGCCATACCTGTACTCTATTGTTCAAAAGGATGGCATATGTGGTGTTTACTGCTGTCTTTTCTGTTGAGTGTCCTAGACCCTTTTTATAAAAAGGCTGAAGGAGAAAGACCTGTACTGGGTGTACTGTCCAAGCATCTTTTTCCATCTCCCGGTTCCTAAAAATTATCTCCGGGTTTCTAAAACCAATGCCATACCTGTACTGGATTATTCAAAAGGATGGCATATGTGGTGTTTCCTGCTGTTGTTTCTGTTGAGGGTCCGGGACCCTCGTATAAAAAGGCTGAAAGAGAACGAAGTGTACTGGGTGTCCAATCATTTTTTTTGTTCAATTTCCCGGTTCCTAAAAGTTATCTCTGGGTTTCTAAAATCATTGCCATACCTGTACTCTATTGTTCAAAAGGATGGCATATGTGCTGATTCCTGCTGTTGTTTCTGTTGAGAGTCCTGGACCCTCTTATAAAAAGGCTGAAGGAGAATGACCTGTACTGGGTGTACTGTCCAAGCATCTTTTTCCATCTCCCGGTTCCTAAAAATTATCTCCGGGTTTCTAAAATCAATGCCATACCTGTACTGGATTATTCAAAAGGATGGCATATGTGGTGTTTCCTGCTGTTGTTTCGGTTGAGGGTCCAGGACCCTCGTATAAAAAGGCTGAAGGAGAAGGAAGTGTACTGGGTGTCCAATCATGTTTTTTTTTAAATTTCCCGGTTCCTAAAAATTATCTCAGGGTTCCTAAAATCGATGCCATACCTGTACTCTATCGTGCAAAAGGATGGCATAGGTGGTGTTTCCTGCTGTTGTGTCTGTAGAGGGTCCTGGACCCTCGTCTACAAAGGAGGAAGGAGAAAGACCTGTACTGGATGTCAAAGCATCTTTTTCCATCTCCCGGATCCTAAAAATTATCTGTGGGTTCCTAAAATGGATGCCATACCTGTACTCTATTGTGCAAAAGGATGGCATATGTGGTGTTTCATGCTGTTGTGCCTGTTGAGGGTTGTGGGCCATCGTATAAAAAGGCTGAAGAAGAATGACCTGTACTGCCTTGCTGCTCCTTTTAGGCAGGCCAGCTCTTTGCAAACAGGCCCACAGACTCTGTAACAGATCCCTCTTTTAGGGAGAGGTGCAGCCATAATGCAGGGTCAGAACCTCTGTCTGCAACTGGTATACTTGATTGTGCAAAAGGAAGTAACCTTACCATGGTTCCCTGACCGCACGTCTTGTTGTTATATTTAATGAGGGTAATCAGGCAGACCGTATAGACCTCCCCTGATAGGGGGAGAAAAAGGGATTAAAGTGCTAAGAATAGTACAACTTAACAAAAACCTAGTTACCGTGGGTCCCAGACCGCATGTCTTGTTGTTATATTTGGTGAGGGTAATCAGGCAGGCCGTATAGACCTCCCCTGATAGGGGGAGTTGCAGGGATTAGAGTGCTAAGTATAGTACTAATATAAACACAACCTAGTTACCATGGGTTCTTGACCGCATGTCTTGTTGTTATATTTTGGTGAGAGTAATCATGCAGGCCATATAGACCTCCCACGATAGGGGGAGTAACAGGGATTAAAGTACTAAGAATAGTACTACTTAACACAACCTAGTTACCATGGGTCCCAGACCGCATGTCTTATTATTATATTTTGGTAGGGTAATCATGCAGGCCATATAGACCTCCCCCGATAGGGGGAGTAACAGGGATTAAAGTGCTAAAGAATAGTACTACTTAAAACACAACCTAGTTACCATGGGTCCCAGACCGCATGTCTTATTATTATATTTTGGTAGGGTAATCATGCAGGCCATATAGACCTTCCCTGATAGGGTGAGTAACAGGTATTAAACTGCTAAGAACAGTACTACTTAACACAACCTAGGTACCATGGGCCCAGACCGCATGTCTTATTATTATATATTGTCAGGGTAATCATGCAGGCCATATAGACCTCCCCCGATAGGGGGAGTAACAGGGATTAGAGTGCTAAGAATAGTACTAATATAAACACAACCGAGTTACCATGGGTCCCTGACCGCATGTCTTGTTGTTATATTTTGGTGAGGGTAATCATGCAGGCCATATAGACCTCCCTCGATAGGGGGAGTAACAGGGATTAAAGTGCTAAGAATAGTACTACTTAACACAACCTAGGTACCATGGGCCCAGACCGCATGTCTTAATATTATATTTTTTCAGGGTAATCATGCAGGCCACATAGACCTCCCCCGATAGGGGGAGTAACAGGGATAAGAGTGCTAAGAATAGTACTAATATAAACACAACCGAGTTACCATGGGTCCCTGACCGCATGTCTTGTTGTTATATTTTGGTGAGGGTAATCATGCAGGCCATATAGACCTCCCCCGATAGGGGGAGTAACAGGGATTAAAGTGCTAAGAATAGTACTACTTAACACAACCTAGTTAGCCATGGGTCCCAGTCCCAGACCGCATGTCTTGTTGTTTTATTTGGTCCGGCTAATCATGCAGGCCATATAGACCTCCCACCATTAGGGGTTGTAACAGGTATTAAACTAATAAGAACAGTACTACTAAAATAAACCTAGTTACCATGGTTCCAAGAGTGCAGGTTTTATTGTTGTACTTTGTTAGGCTAATCATGATGGCCATATAGACCTCCCCCGATCGGTGTGAGTAACAGGGATGAAAGTGCTAAGAATAGTACTACTGAACACAACCTAGTTACCATGGGTCCCAGACCGCATGTCTTATTATTATATTTTGGTAGGGTAATCATGCAGGCCATATATAGACCTCCCCCGATAGGGGGAGTAACAGGGATTAAAGTGCTAAGAATAGTACTACTTAACACAACCTAGTTACCATGGGTCCCAGACCGCATGTCTTATTAATATATTTTGTCAGGGTAATCATGCAGGCCATATAGACCTCCCCCGATAGGGGGAGTAACAGGGATAAGAGTGCTAAGAATAGTACTAATATAAACACAACCAAGTTACCATGGGTCCCCAAACGCATGTCTTGTTGTTATATTTTGGTGAGGGTAATCATGCAGGCCATATAGACCTCCCCCGATAGGGGGAGTAACAGGGATTAAAGTGCTAAGAATAGTACTACTTAACACAACCTAGTTAGCCATGGGTCCCAGTCCCAGACCGCATGTCTTGTTGTTTTATTTGGTCCGGCTAATCATGTTGGCCATATAGACCTCCCCCGATCGGTGTGAGTAACAGGGATGAAAGTGCTAAGAATAGTACTACTGAACACAACCTAGTTACCATGGGTCCCAGACCACATGTCTTATTATTATATATTGGTAGGGTAATCATGCAGGCCATATATAGACCTCCCCCGATAGGGGGAGTAACAGGGATCAAAGTGCTAAAGAATAGTACTACTTAAAACACAATCTAGTTACCATGGGTCCCAGAACGCATGTCGTATTATTATATTTTGGTTGGGTAATCATGCAGGCCATATAGACCTCCCCCGATAGGGTGAGTAACAGGTATTAAACTGCTAAGAACAGTACTACTTAACACAACCTAGGTACCATGGGTCCCAGACCGCATGTCTTATTATTATATTTTGTCAGGGTAATCATGCAGGCCATATGTACCTCCCCCGATAGGGGGAGTAACAGGGATTAGAGTGCTAAGAATAGTACTAATATAAACACAACCGAGTTACTATGGGTCCCTGACCGCATGTCTTGTTGTTATATTTTGGTGAGGGTAATCATGCAGGCCATATAGACCTCCCCCGATAGGGGGAGTAACAGGGATTAAAGTGCTAAGAATAGTACTACTTAACACAACCTAGTTACCATGGGTCCCAGACCGCATGTCTTATTATTATATTTTGTCAGGGTAATCATGCAGGCCATATAGACCTCCCCCGATAGGGGGAGTAACAGGGATTAGAGTGCTAAGAATAGTACTAATATAAACACAACCGAGTTACCATGGGTCCCTGACCGCATGTCTTGTTGTTATATTTTGGTGAGGGTAATCATGCAGGCCATATAGACCTCCCCCGATAGGGGGAGTAACAGGGATAAGAGTGCTAAGAATAGTACTAATATAAACACAACCGAGTTACCATGGGTCCCCAACCGCATGTCTTGTTGTTATATTTTGGTGAGGGTAATCATGCAGGCCATATAGACCTCCCCCGATAGGGGGAGTAACAGGGATTAAAGTGCTAAGAATAGTACTACTTAACACAACCTAGTTAGCCATGGGTCCCAGTCCCAGACCTCATGTCTTGTTGTTTTATTTGGTCCGGCTAATCATGTTGGCCATATAGACCTCCCCCGATCGGTGTGAGTAACAGGGATGAAAGTGCTAAGAATAGTACTACTGAACACAACCTAGTTACCATGGGTCCCAGACCACATGTCTTATTATTATATATTGGTAGGGTAATCATGCAGGCCATATATAGACCTCCCCCGATAGGGGGAGTAACAGGGATCAAAGTGCTAAAGAATAGTACTACTTAAAACACAATCTAGTTACCATGGGTCCCAGAACGCATGTCGTATTATTATATTTTGGTTGGGTAATCATGCAGGCCATATAGACCTCCCCCGATAGGGTGAGTAACAGGTATTAAACTGCTAAGAACAGTACTACTTAACACAACCTAGGTACCATGGGTCCCAGACCGCATGTCTTATTATTATATTTTGTCAGGGTAATCATGCAGGCCATATGTACCTCCCCCGATAGGGGGAGTAACAGGGATTAGAGTGCTAAGAATAGTACTAATATAAACACAACCGAGTTACCATGGGTCCCTGACCGCATGTCTTGTTGTTATATTTTGGTGAGGGTAATCATGCAGGCCATATAGACCTCCCCCGATAGGGGGAGTAACAGGGATTAAAGTGCTAAGAATAGTACTACTTAACACAACCTAGTTACCATGGGTCCCAGACCGCATGTCTTATTATTATATTTTGTCAGGGTAATCATGCAGGCCATATAGACCTCCCCCGATAGGGGGAGTAACAGGGATTAGAGTGCTAAGAATAGTACTAATATAAACACAACCGAGTTACCATGGGTCCCTGACCGCATGTCTTGTTGTTATATTTTGGTGAGGGTAATCATGCAGGCCATATAGACCTCCCCCGATAGGGGGAGTAACAGGGATAAGAGTGCTAAGAATAGTACTAATATAAACACAACCGAGTTACCATGGGTCCCCAACCGCATGTCTTGTTGTTATATTTTGGTGAGGGTAATCATGCAGGCCATATAGACCTCCCCCGATAGGGGGAGTAACAGGGATTAAAGTGCTAAGAATAGTACTACTTAACACAACCTAGTTAGCCATGGGTCCCAGTCCCAGACCTCATGTCTTGTTGTTTTATTTGGTCCGGCTATTCATGCAGGCCATATAGACCTCCCACCATTAGGGGTTGTAACAGGTATTAAACTAATAAGAACAGTACTACTAAAATAAACCTAGTTACCATGGTTCCAAGAGCGCAGGTTTTATTGTTGTACTTTGTTAGGTTAATCATGATGGCCATATAGACCTCCCCCGATCGGTGTGAGTAACAGGGATGAAAGTGCTAAGAATAGTACTACTGAACACAACCTAGTTACCATGGGTCCCAGACCGCATGTCTTATTATTATATTTTGGTAGGGTAATCATGCAGGCCATATAAAGACCTCCCCCGATAGGGGGAGTAACAGGGATTAAAGTGCTAAGAATAGTACTACTTAACACAACCTAGTTACCATGGGTCCCAGACCGCATGTCTTATTAATATATTTTGTCAGGGTAATCATGCAGGCCATATAGACCTCCCCCGATAGGGGGAGTAACAGGGATAAGAGTGCTAAGAATAGTACTAATATAAACACAACCAAGTTACCATGGGTCCCCAACCGCATGTCTTGTTGTTATATTTTGGTGAGGGTAATCATGCAGGCCATATAGACCTCCCCCTATCGGGGGGAGTAACAGGGATTAAAGTGCTAAGAATAGTACTACTTAACACAACCTAGTTACCATGGGTCCCAGACCGCATGTCTTATTATTATATTTTGTCAGGGTAATCATGCAGGCCATATAGACCTCCCCCGATAGGGGGAGTAACAGGGATTAGAGTGCTAAGAATAGTACTAATATAAACACAACCGAGTTACCATGGGTCCCTGACCGCATGTCTTGTTGTTATATTTTGGTGAGGGTAATCATGCAGGCCATATAGACCTCCCCCGATAGGGGGAGTAACAGGGATAAGAGTGCTAAGAATAGTACTAATATAAACACAACCGAGTTACCATGGGTCCCCAACCGCATGTCTTGTTGTTATATTTTGGTGAGGGTAATCATGCAGGCCATATAGACCTCCCCTGATAGGGGGAGTAACAGGGATTAAAGTGCTAAGAATAGTACTACTTAACACAACCTAGTTAGCCATGGGTCCCAGTCCCAGACCGCATGTCTTGTTGTTTTATTTGGTCCGGCTAATCATGCAGGCCATATAGACCTCCCACCATTAGGGGTTGTAACAGGTATTAAACTAATAAGAACAGTACTACTAAAATAAACCTAGTTACCATGGTTCCAAGAGCGCAGGTTTTATTGTTGTACTTTGTTAGGCTAATCATGATGGCCATATAGACCTCCCCCGATCGGTGTGAGTAACAGGGATGAAAGTGCTAAGAATAGTACTACTGAACACAACCTAGTTACCATGGGTCCCAGACCGCATGTCTTATTATTATATTTTGGTAGGGTAATCATGCAGGCCATATATAGACCTCCCCCGATAGGGGGAGTAACAGGGATTAAAGTGCTAAGAATAGTACTACTTAACACAACCTAGTTACCATGGGTCCCAGACCGCATGTCTTATTAATATATTTTGTCAGGGTAATCATGCAGGCCATATAGACCTCCCCCGATAGGGGGAGTAACAGGGATAAGAGTGCTAAGAATAGTACTAATATAAACACAACCAAGTTACCATGGGGTCCCCAACCGCATGTCTTGTTGTTATATTTTGGTGAGGGTAATCATGCAGGCCATATAGACCTCCCCCGATAGGGGGAGTAACAGGGATTAAAGTGCTAAGAATAGTACTACTTAACACAACCTAGTTAGCCATGGGTCCCAGTCCCAGACCGCATGTCTTGTTGTTTTATTTGGTCCGGCTAATCATGTTGGCCATATAGACCTCCCCCGATCGGTGTGAGTAACAGGGATGAAAGTGCTAAGAATAGTACTACTGAACACAACCTAGTTACCATGGGTCCCAGACCACATGTCTTATTATTATATTTTGGTAGGGTATTCATGCAGGCCATATATAGACCTCCCCCGATAGGGGGAGTAACAGGGATCAAAGTGCTAAAGAATAGTACTACTTAACACAACCTAGTTATCATGGGTCCCAGACCGCATGTCTTATTAATATATTTTGTCAGGGTAATCATGCAGGCCATATAGACCTCCCCCGATAGGGGGAGTAACAGGGATAAGAGTGCTAAGAATAGTACTAATATAAACACAACCAAGTTACCATGGGTCCCCAACCGCATGTCTTGTTGTTATATTTTGGTGAGGGTAATCATGCAGGCCATATAGACCTCCCCCGATAGGGGGAGTAACAGGGATTAAAGTGCTAAGAATAGTACTACTTAACACAACCTAGTTACCATGGGTCCCAGACCGCATGTCTTATTATTATATTTTGTCAGGGTAATCATGCAGGCCATATAGACCTCCCCCGATAGGGGGAGTAACAGGGATTAGAGTGCTAAGAATAGTACTAATATAAACACAACCGAGTTACCATGGGTCCCTGACCGCATGTCTTGTTGTTATATTTTGGTGAGGGTAATCATGCAGGCCATATAGACCTCCCCCGATAGGGGGAGTAACAGGGATAAGAGTGCTAAGAATAGTACTAATATAAACACAACCGAGTTACCATGGGTCCCCAACCGCATGTCTTGTTGTTATATTTTGGTGAGGGTAATCATGCAGGCCATATAGACCTCCCCTGATAGGGGGAGTAACAGGGATTAAAGTGCTAAGAATAGTACTACTTAACACAACCTAGTTAGCCATGGGTCCCAGTCCCAGACCGCATGTCTTGTTGTTTTATTTGGTCCGGCTAATCATGCAGGCCATATAGACCTCCCACCATTAGGGGTTGTAACAGGTATTAAACTAATAAGAACAGTACTACTAAAATAAACCTAGTTACCATGGTTCCAAGAGCGCAGGTTTTATTGTTGTACTTTGTTAGGCTAATCATGATGGCCATATAGACCTCCCCCGATCGGTGTGAGTAACAGGGATGAAAGTGCTAAGAATAGTACTACTGAACACAACCTAGTTACCATGGGTCCCAGACCGCATGTCTTATTATTATATTTTGGTAGGGTAATCATGCAGGCCATATATAGACCTCCCCCGATAGGGGGAGTAACAGGGATTAAAGTGCTAAGAATAGTACTACTTAACACAACCTAGTTAGCCATGGGTCCCAGTCCCATACCGCATGTCTTTTTGTTTTATTTGGTCCGGCTAATCATATTGGCCATATAGACCTCCCCCGATCGGTGTGAGTAACAGGGATGAAAGTGCTAAGAATAGTACTACTGAACACAACCTAGTTACCATGGGTCCCAGACCGCATGTCTTATTATTATATTTTGGTAGGGTAATCATGCAGGCCATATATAGACCTCCCCCGATAGGGGGAGTAACAGGGATTAAAGTGCTAAGAATAGTACTACTTAACACAACCTAGTTACCATGGGTCCCAGACCGCATGTCTTATTATTATATTTTGTCAGGGTAATCATGCAGGCCATATAGACCTCCCCCGATAGGGGGAGTAACAGGGATTAGAGTGCTAAGAATAGTACTAATATAAACACAACCGAGTTACCATGGGTCCCTGACCGCATGTCTTGTTGTTATATTTTGGTGAGGGTAATCATGCAGGCCATATAGACCTCCCCCGATAGGGGGAGTAACAGGGATAAGAGTGCTAAGAATAGTACTAATATAAACATAACCAAGTTACCATGGGTCCCCAACCGCATGTCTTGTTGTTATATTTTGGTGAGGGTAATCATGCAGGCCATATAGACCTCCCCCGATAGGGGGAGTAACAGGGATTAAAGTGCTAAGAATAGTACTACTTAACACAACCAAGTTAGCCATGGGTCCCAGTCCCAGACCGCATGTCTTGTTGTTTTATTTGGTCCGGCTAATCATGTTGGCCATATAGACCTCCCCCGATCGGTGTGAGTAACAGGGATGAAAGTGCTAAGAATAGTACTACTGAACACAACCTAGTTACCATGGGTCCCAGACCGCATGTCTTATTATTATATTTTGGTAGGGTAATCATGCAGGCCATATAGACCTCCCACGATAGTGGGAGTAACAGGGATTAAAGTGCTAAAGAATAGTACTACTTAAAACACAACCTAGTTACCATGGGTCCCAGAACGCATGTCGTATTATTATATTTTGGTTGGGTAATCATGCAGGCCATATAGACCTCCCCCGATAGGGTGAGTAACAGGTATTAAACTGCTAAGAACAGTACTACTTAACACAACCTAGGTACCATGGGTCCCAGACCGCATGTCTTATTATTATATTTTGTCAGGGTAATCATGCAGGCCATATGTACCTCCCCCGATAGGGGGAGTAACAGGGATTAGAGTGCTAAGAATAGTACTAATATAAACACAACCGAGTTACCATGGGTCCCTGACCGCATGTCTTGTTGTTATATTTTGGTGAGGGTAATCATGCAGGCCATATAGACCTCCCCCGATAGGGGGAGTAACAGGGATTAAAGTGCTAAGAATAGTACTACTTAACACAACCTAGTTACCATGGGTCCCAGACCGCATGTCTTATTATTATATTTTGTCAGGGTAATCATGCAGGCCATATAGACCTCCCCCGATAGGGGGAGTAACAGGGATTAGAGTGCTAAGAATAGTACTAATATAAACACAACCGAGTTACCATGGGTCCCTGACCGCATGTCTTGTTATATTTTGGTGAGGGTAATCATGCAGGCCATATAGACCTCCCCCGATAGGGGGAGTAACAGGGATTAATGTGCTAAGAATAGTACTACTTAACACAACCTAGTTACCATGGGTCCCAGACCGCATGTCTTATTATTATATTTTGTCAGGGTAATCATGCAGGCCATATAAACCTCCCCCGATAGGGGGAGTTACAGGGATGAAAGTGCTAAGAATAGTACTACTTAACACAACCTTGTTACAATGGGTCCCAGGCCGCATGTTTTGTTTTTATACTTTGTCAGGGTAATCATGCAGGCCATATAGACGTCCCCCGATAGGGGAAGTAACAGGGATTAAATTGCTAAGAATAGTACTACTTAACACAACCTAGTTACCATGGGTCCCACACCGCATGTCTTATTATTATATTTGGTCAGCATAATCATGCAGGCCATATAGACCTCCCCCCGATAGAGGGAGTAACAGGGATTAAAGTGCTTAGAATAGTACTATTTAACACAACCTAGTTACCATGGGTCCCAGACTGCATGTCTTATTGTTGTTATACTTTGTCAGGGTAATCATGCAGGCCATATAGACCTCCCCCGATAGGGGGAGTAACAGGGATTAAAGTGCTAAGATTAGTACTACTTAACACAACCTAGTTACCATGGGTCCCAGACCGCATGTCTTATTATTATATTTTGTCAGGGTAATCATGCAGGCCATATAGACCTCCCCCGATAGGGGGAGTAACAGGGATTAGAGTGCTAAGAATAGTACTAATATAAACACAACCGAGTTACCATGGGTCCCTGACCGCATGTCTTGTTATATTTTGGTGAGGGTAATCATGCAGGCCATATAGACCTCCCCCGATAGGGGGAGTAACAGGGATTAATGT
>NC_069505.1:540315552-540482951 GCF_027579735.1 Bombina bombina | reverse complement strand
GTATGTTATCCTTGCAGATGTGTGAGTGTCTACTCCTCCTGTGTGTGCTTTTCTATGAATCTGCCCCTGCATACATATGTATGTGTGTGTATATGGCTATCCTTGCAGATGTGTGAGTGTCTACTCCTCCTGTGTGTGCTTTTCTATGAATCTGCCCCTGTATACATATGTATGTGTGTGTATATGGCTATCCTTGCAGATGTGTGAGTGTCTGCTCCTCCTATGTGTACTTTTCTGTGAATCTGCCCCTGTATACATATGTATGTGTGTGTATATGGTTATCCTTGCCTATGTGTGAGTGTCTACTCCTCCTGTGTGTGCTTTTCTATGAATCTCCCCCTGTATACATATGTATTTTTGTGTATATGGTTATCCTTGCAGATGTGTGAGTGTCTACTCCTCCTGTGTGTGCTTTTCTATGAATCTGCCTCTGTATACATATGTATGTGTGTGTGTATATGGTTATCCTTGCCTATGTGTGAGTGTCTACTCCTCCTGTGTGTGCTTTTCTATGAATCTGCCCCTGTATACATATGTATGTGTGTGTGTATATGGTTATCCTTGCAGATGTGTGAGTGTCTACTCCTCCTGTGTGTGCTTTTCTATGAATCTGCCCCTGTATACATATGCATGTGTGTGTGTGTATGGTTATCCTTGCAGACGTGTGAGTGTCTACTCCTCCTGTGTGTGCTTCTCTATGAGTCTGCCCCTGTATACATATGTATGTGTGTGTGTATATGGCTATCCTTTTAGATGTGTGAGTTTATACTCCTCCTGTGTGTTCTTTTTTATGAAACTGCCCTTGTATACATATGTATGTGTGTATGTATATGGTTATCCTTGCAGATGTGTGTGTCTATTCCTCCTGTGTGTGCTTTTCTATGAATCTTCCCCTGTATACATAAGTATGTGTGTGTATATGGTTATCCTTGCAGATGTGTGAGTGTCTACTCCTCCTGTGTGTGCTTTTCTATGAATCTGCCCCTGTATACATATGTATGTGTGTATATATGGTTATCCTTGCCTACGTGTGAGTGTCTACTCCTCCTGTGTTTGCTTTTCTATGAATCTGCCCCTGTATACATATGTATGTGTGTGTGTATATGGTTATCCTTGCCTACGTGTGAGTGTCTACTCCTCCTGTGTGTGCTTTTCTATGAATCTACCCCTGTATACATATGTATGTGTGTATATGGCTATCCTTGCAGATGTGTGAGTGTCTACTCCTCCTGTGTGTGCTTTTCTATGAATCTGCCCCTGTATACATATGTATGTGTGCATGTATATGGTTATCCTTGCATACGTGTGAGTGTCTACTCCTCCTGTGTGTGCTTTTCTATGAATCTGCCCCTGTATACATATGTATGTGTGTGTGTATATGGTTATACTTTCCTACATGTGATTGTCTACTCCTGTGTGTGATTTTCTATGAATCTGCCCCTGTATACAAATGTATGTGTGTGTATATGGCTATCCTTGCAGATGTGTGAGTGTCTACTCCTCCTGTTTGTGCTTTTGTATGAATCTTTCCCTGTATACATATGTATGTGTGTGTTTATGGTTATCCTTGCAGATGTGTGAGTGTCTACTCCTCCTGTGTGTGCTTGTCTATAAATCTGCCCCTTTATACATATGTATGTGTGTGTATATGGCTATCCTTGCCTACGTGTGAGTGTCTACTACTCCTGTGTCTGCTTTTCTATGAATCTGCCCATGTATACATATGTATGTGTGTGTATATGGTTATCCTTACATACTTGTGAGTGTCTACTCCTCCTGTGTGTGCTTTTCTATGAATCTGCCCCTGTATACATATGTATGTGTTTGTATATGGTTATCCTTGCCTATGTGTGAGTGTCTACTCCTCCTGTGTGTGCTTGTCTATGAATCTGCCCCTGTATACATATGTATATGTGTGTGTATATGGCTATCCTTGCCTATGTGTGAGTGTCTACTCCTCCTGTGTGTGCTTTTCTATGAATCTGCCTCTGTATACATGTGTATGTGTGTGTATATGGTTATCCTTGCAGATGTGTGAGTGTCTACTCCTCCTGTGTGTGCTTTTCTATGAATCTGCCCCTGCATACATATGTATGTGTGTGTATATGGCTATCCTTGCAGATGTGTGAGTGTCTACTCCTCCTGTGTGTGCTTGTCTATGAATCTGCCCCTGTATACATATGTATGTGTGTGTATATGGCTATTCTTGCAGATGTGTGAGTGTCTGCTCCTCCTATGTGTACATTTCTGTGAATCTGCCCCTGTATACATATGTATGTGTGTGTATATGGTTATCCTTGCCTATGTGTGAGTGTCTACTCCTCCTGTGTGTGCTTTTCTATGAATCTCCCCCTGTATACATATGTATTTTTGTGTATATGGTTATCCTTGCAGATGTGTGAGTGTCTACTCCTCCTGTGTGTGCTTTTCTATGAATCTGCCCCTGCATACTTGTGTATGTGTGTGCGTATATGGTTATCCTTGCAGATGTGTGAGTGTCTACTCCTCCTGTGTGTGCATTTCTATGAATATGCCCCTGTATACATATGTATGTGTGTGTGTATATGGGTATCCTTGATATGTGTGAGTGTCTACTCCTCCTGTGCGTGCTTTTCTATGAATCTGCCTCTGTATACATATGTATGTGTGTGTGTATATGGTTATCCTTGCCTATGTGTGAGTGTCTACTCCTCCTGTGTGTGCTTTTCTATGAATCTGCCCCTGTATACATATGTATGTGTGTGTGTATATGGTTATCCTTGCAGATGTGTGAGTGTCTACTCCTCCTGTGTGTGCTTTTCTATGAATCTGCCCCTGTATACATATGCATGTGTGTGTGTATATGGTTATCCTTGCAGACGTGTGAGTGTCTACTCCTCCTGTGTGTGCTTCTCTATGAGTCTGCCCATGTATACGTGTGTGTATATGGCTATCCTTTTAGATGTGTGAGTGTCTACTCCTCCTGTGTGTGCTTTTCTATGAATCTGACCCTGTATACATATGTATGTGTGTGTATATGGTTATCCTTGCCTATGTGTGAGTGTCTACTCCTCCTGTGTGTGCTTTTCTATGAACCTGCCCCTGTATACATATGTATGTGTGTGTATATGGTTATCCTTGCAGATGTGTGAGTGTCTACTCCTCCTGTCTGTGCTTTTCTATGAATCTGCCCCTGTATACATATGTATGTGTGTGTATATGGCTATCCTTGCAGATGTGTGAGTGTCTACTCCTCCTGTGTGTGCTTTTTTATGAGTCTGCCCCTGTATACATAAGCATGTGTGTGTGTATATGGTTATCCTTGCAGACGTGTGAGTGTCTACTCCTCCTGTGTGTGCTTCTCTATGAGTCTGCCCCTGTATACATATGTGTTACGGTTACCCTTAGTCTCGCTGAGAGATGGACCGCTTAGTAGCCTGGATTCCTATTGCTGAAGAGGGGAGAAACTGCTTTCCATAGTATTCTATATGAGTCTCGCAAATGTAGAATAATCCCCCTTAGCTGTAGTACAGCTAGGATACCCTTCTGCCCACAAAAACGAGTCAACGCTGTGATTGAGGGACAACCAAGAACTGAGGACTGGGATGCCCAGCCTGCTTTTTATTTAGGTTACATGCACACAGGGCACTCCCAGGGGGGGAAGCATAAAATCCCCCATCACACATTTAGACAAAGCCCTTGGACAGGCCACCGCAGATAACAAGTACACACAAGAAAACAATTGAGTCCTTCTTATCACCTAGCAGTGAATGCTTATCACAAACTTAATTACAGTACACAATATGCTAGGAAACCTGCCTCAGAAAATAGTTTTCTCAAAACTGAACAGAGTTAACCCTTTATGAAATGATACTTGTTACAGTTTTCTTGGAGCCCTTCTTAGGCGCTGGCTTGGCTGGTTCAGGCATTGCTGCTGGGAAATAAGTTTCTTCACAACAAAATAACTAATGCTTCTGTAACAGTGCTCCCTTTCTGTGGAACACTCTGGCAGACACGGTCTGACCCCTTTTCGGGGCAGACTAAGGCTGTCCAGACCGCTGGTTATGCGGGGCTGAGGTCGGTTTGTCTGGACAACCCGTCGGCGTTGCCATTCTGTTTCCCAGGTCTGTAAGTAATGGTGAAATTGAAGGGTTGCAACGATAAACTCCAACGTAATAGCCTGCCATTATCTCCAGAGACCCGGTTCAGCCACACCAACGGGTTATGGTCGGTGACCAGAGTGAACTCCTGCCCATATAAATAGGGAGTCAATTTCTTTCATGCCCACACCAAAGCCAAACACTCCTTTTCGACCGCTGCATAGCTGACTTCGCGGGGCAGGAGCTTCCGGCTGATGTAGGCAACTGGATGCTCCCCTCCATCTTCGCCTACTTGGCTGAGGACGGCTCCCAGCCCGAACATGGAAGCATCTGTGTGGACGATAAAACGTTTGTTAAGGGCTGGAGCCGCCAAGACAGGAGCGTTAATTAGAGCATTTTTGAGAGCCTGGAAAGCCGTTTCACAGTGGGGAGACCACAGGACCTGTCGAGGTAAGTTCTTCTTGGTCAAGTCAGTCAGGGGTTTGGCAAGTGTGCTGTAGTCTGGTACGAACCGTCTATAGTACCCTGCCGTGCCCAGGAAGGCTAGGACCTGAGTCTTAGTGATGGGGGTGGGCCAATTGGCGACAGCTTCTATCTTGGCCGGCTCTGGTCGCTGCTTTCCACACCCCACCCGGTGACCCAGGTACTGTACCTCGGCCATCCCAAAGTGGCATTTTTCTGGCTTCAGAGTCAGGCCAGCAGCCCGGATCTGATCCAGAACCATTCCTATGTGAGCTAAGTGGTCCTCCCATGACTCACTGTGGATCGCTATGTCGTCCAGGTAGGCGCAAGCAAAACTCTGGAAGCCATCCAGGAGCCTATCCACCAAGCGCTGGAATGTAGCTGGGGCATTCTTCATCCCAAACGGCATTACCCTAAACTGATATAAGCCGAATGGGGTGACGAATGCCGACTTGGGGATAGCCTCCGGGGCCAGGGGAATCTGCCAGTAACCTTTGCAGAGGTCAATAGTGGTCAGGTAATTTCCCCTGGCTATACGATCGAGTAGCTCGTCTACCCTGGGCATAGGGTAAGCGTCCGTCACGGTCTTTTCATTGAGCCTCCGATAGTCTACGCAGAACCGGGTGGTCCCATCTTTCTTGGGCACCAAGACAACTGGGGAGGCCCAGGGACTATCGGAGGGCTCAATTACCCTGAGTTGGAGCATCTCATCGATCTCCTTCTTCATTCCTATCCTAACTGCTTCGGGGATTCGGTACGGAGCCTGGCGCAAGGGAGCTTGTCCCGGAGTATCTACCTGGTGGGTGGTTAAAGTAGTGTACCCTGGCTTCGGGGAGAAGGTGAGGTGTTTGGACTGTAGGAGTTGGTTGAGCTGCTCCCTTTCAGTGGGGCTAAGTCGGTCTCCTATCTGAACCTGAGCCACTATACCTGTGGGGAGACTCTTTTCTAATAGGTCTGGAATGGGTAGACTGTCGGGGCCTTCCTGAGGGGAACAACATACGGCCGTCACGTTCTCTGGTCGCTCAAAATATTCCTTGAGCATGTTTACATGGAATGTCTTTCTAAGATTGTTGTCGTGGCAGCTAGCTATCACATAAGTGGTGTCTCCCCTTTTCTCTACGATCTTGTAGGGGCCCTGCCAGGACGCCTGCAATTTGTCTGTCTTCACCGGCTTAAGTACTAACACCTTTTGTCCTATGGTAAAGATTCTCTTTCGGGCCCCCCGATCGTACCATACTTTCTGTCTTCTCTGGGCCGACTGGAGATTAGCCCGCACGGATTTGGCCAATTGCTCCATTCGGTCCCTGAGTTCCAGCACGTATGGCACAATGGGGACACCGTCAGTCTCCATCTCTCCCTCCCAGTGCTCCCGGATCAGGTTTAGGGGTCCCCGTACCTTTCTTCCGTAGAGCAACTCGAAGGGAGAGAACCCTGTCGTTTCCTGGGGCACCTCCCGATAAGCAAAAAGGAGGTGCGGCAGGAAGCGTTCCCAGTCTCGGTATTCCTGAGTGAACGTCTTGAGCATTTGCTTGAGGGTCCCATTGAACCTCTCACACAGCCCGTTCGTCTGGGGGTGGTATGGGGAGCTCAGGAGGGACTTAATTTTGCAAACCTGCCAGAGTTGTTGGGTCAATTCAGCCGTAAATTGGGTGCCTCGGTCGGATAGGATTTCTTTTGGAAATCCTACCCGGGAGAACACCTGTACTAGTGCATTCGCTACCGTATCCGCTTGTATGTTGGATAGGGCGACAGCCTCTGGGTACCTGGTAGCGTAGTCCACTACGGTAAGAATGTAGCGCTTACCGGAGGGACTAGGGGTAGCCAGTGGTCCCACTAGGTCAATAGCAACCCGGCTGAAGGGTTCCTCTACAATGGGCATATTTACTAGATGGGCTTTAGGGTGATCGCCTCGCCTTCCTACTCGTTGACACACATCGCAGGTGTTACAGTAAGTTCTAACGTCAGCGTGTACCCCTGGCCAAAAGAACGTGTGAGTAATGCGGTGTAGGGTACGGGTTACAGCTAGGTGGCCTGCTAAGGGGATGTCATGGCCTATCTTGAGGATTTCTTGACGGTATTTGTGGGGCACTACCAGCTGTCGCCTACGCTGTCCCCTTTTCTCTGTCCAGCGGTATAGTTTCCCTTTTTCCCATAAGAATGTTTCATTATCTGCCCCGCCCCCTCCGGTCTCTGCTCGTTCCCGGTACTTTTGTAAGGTCGGGTCAGTCTTAGACTCTGTCTCGAAAGCATCTGGGGTGTCCCAGGGTATGGGGCCTAACATGTCAGGCAATGTCGGGGTAGGTCTTACCTGTGTCTCCCGCACTGGTGAGAGTTCTCGCTCCGTCCGGGCTTGGGCCCGTGTAGTCACTGGGTCCGCCTCGTTGTTGCATACTGGAGCATAGGCAGAAGTCATGGGGCCCAAATCATTGCCCAGTAGTACTTCGGCAGGTAAATTATCCATTATGCCCACGTTCACAGCCCCCTTTCCCGCTCCCCAATCAAGATGCACTTTAGCTGTTGGAATTTTGTACACATCCCCCCCCCGCCACTCTAACGGCCACAGTCTGTCCAGATCGCTTGTGCTCCGGCACCAAATGACTCTGTACCAGCGTGATAGTAGCCCCTGTGTCTCTCAATCCCTCGGTAGATCGCCCCTCGAGCCATACCTTCTGCCGATGGTGCTGGCGGTTATCTGAGGCAGCATATACAGGGTCCGCCTCGTGAAGCGGCCCCAAATATTCCTCCATAGGGGCCTCTTGGTTAACACAGAGGGTCCGGGCCGGACGATATGCCCCAGAGGGGTAATTGTAATTCCTGGGTGTCTTGTGCGTATTAAGGGGGCAGCTAGCCATGAAATGCCCTGGTTGCTTGCATCGGTGGCAAGTCGGTCTGGGACGCTCAGAGCTGTTATTGGGTGGTCCTGAGTGTCGGGCGGGCCCTGCGGGCACCGGGGCTCGGAATTCAGCACGAGGGGGTGCACGGTAAACCTCTCTGGGTTCGTGAAGACGGGAGTCATAATGTTCATCGGCCAATTTGGCTGCTTCTTCTAAGGTAGAAGGTCGCCTGTCTCGCAGCCATTCCTTCCCTTGCTGTTCCATGCCATTATAAAAATGTTCTAAGAGAAACAATTGTAAAATTTCCTCACCAGTCACCGCTTTACTTCCGCTCATCCAGTGATTTGCCGCTCTCCGCATTCGGTGCGCCCATTCCATATGGGTATCGTTAGGCTTCTTTTTCGTGCCCCGAAACTGTCGGCGATACGCGTCCGGAGTTACTGCGTACCGTCGCAACAGTGTCTCCTTAACTAGCTCATACTGTGTCACTTCCTCAGAACCCAGAGTACGAAAGGCTTCCAGGGCTCGCCCGGATAGTTTCCCAGACAATATCGTGGGCCACTCCCTGTTGGGAATCTGGTGCAGGGCACATTGCCTTTCGAAGTCCGCCAAATATTCATCAATCCCTGTCTCGCTCTCTAGGAAGGGTCGAAATGCCGCATAGGGTATCTTGGGCCTCCCAGCATTTTCGACAGGGATGATTACCTGCGGGGCTTCAGCATTGCGGTGTGCGTTCGCTAGGTTGAGTTCGTGGGCTCGAGTCTCTCGTATATCCTTGTCCGCTTCCGCCATCAACTGCTGTACCAATTCCATGGAGGGGTTCGGCCCGTACAGTGAGAGCCTCTCCCGAACAATCCTGGTTTTTTCGTCACTAATCGTGGTCGGTGTTTCCGCCATTGTGAAGCTCTGATCCAGTTCGGTCAATTCTGCGATCAGCTCTCTCCTCGGCCGGTTGCTGGCGTACCCCCCTCTGCTTTCAAGTAAATCCTTTAGGGTTGTACGCTTCAATTTTTCGTAAGCGCTCTCCATCCGTTCTGTACCTCTCCTAGGAAATCCAGGAAAAATCCCACCGCTGCCGCCAAATGTTACGGTTACCCTTAGTCTCGCTGAGAGATGGACCGCTTAGTAGCCTGGATTCCTATTGCTGAAGAGGGGAGAAACTGCTTTCCATAGTATTCTATATGAGTCTCGCAAATGTAGAATAATCCCCCTTAGCTGTAGTACAGCTAGGATACCCTTCTGCCCACAAAAACGAGTCAACGCTGTGATTGAGGGACAACCAAGAACTGAGGACTGGGATGCCCAGCCTGCTTTTTATTTAGGTTACATGCACACAGGGCACTCCCAGGGGGGGAAGCATAAAATCCCCCATCACACATTTAGACAAAGCCCTTGGACAGGCCACCGCAGATAACAAGTACACACAAGAAAACAATTGAGTCCTTCTTATCACCTAGCAGTGAATGCTTATCACAAACTTAATTACAGTACACAATATGCTAGGAAACCTGCCTCAGAAAATAGTTTTCTCAAAACTGAACAGAGTTAACCCTTTATGAAATGATACTTGTTACAGTTTTCTTGGAGCCCTTCTTAGGCGCTGGCTTGGCTGGTTCAGGCATTGCTGCTGGGAAATAAGTTTCTTCACAACAAAATAACTAATGCTTCTGTAACAATATGTATGTGTGTGTGTGTATATGGCTATCCTTGCAGATGTGTGAGTGTCTACTCCTCCTGTGTGTGCTTTTCTATGAATCTGCCCCTGTATACATATGTATATGTGTGTATATGGTTATCCTTGCCTATGTGTGAGTGTCTACTCCTCCTGTGTGTGCTTGTCTATTAATCTGCCCCTGTATACATATGTATGTGTGTGTATATGGTTATCCTTGCAGACGTGTGAGTGTCTACTCCTCCTGTGTGTGCTTCTCTATGAGTCTGCCCCTGTATACATATGTATGTGTGTGTGTATGGTTATCCTTGCATACTTGTGAGTGTCTACTCCTCCTGTGTGTGTTTTTCTATGAATCTGCCCCTGTATACATATGTATGTGTGTGTATATGGTTATCCTTGCAGATGTGTGAGTGTCTACTCCTCCTGTGTGTGCTTGTCTATTAATCTGCCCCTGTATACATATGTATGTGTGTGTATATGGTTATCCTTGCATACATGTGAGTGTTTACTCCTCCTGTGTGTGCTTTTCTATGAATCTGCCCCTTTATACATATGTATGTGTGTGTGTTTATGGTTATCCTTGCCTATGTGTGAGTGTCTACTCCTCCTGTGTGTGCTTTTCTATGAATCTGCCCTGTATACATATGTATGTGTGTGTGTATATGGCTATCCTTGCCTACGTGTGAGTGTCTACTCCTGCTGTGTGTGCTTTTCTATGAATCTGTCCCTGTATACATATGTATGTGTGTGTATATGGTTATCCTTGCCTACGTGTGAGTGTCTACTCCTCCCTTGCGTGCTTTTCTATGAATCTGCCCCTGTATACATATGTATGTGTGTGTATATGGTTATCCTTGCCTACGTGTTAGTGTCTACTCCTCCTGTGTGTGCTTTTCTATGAATCTACCCCTGTATACATATGTATTTGTGTATATGGCTATCCTTGCAGATGTGTGAGTGTCTACTACTCCTGTGTGTGCTTGTCTATGAATCTGCCCATGCATACATATGTATGTGTGCTTGTATATGGTTATCCTTGCATACGTGTGAGTGTCTACTCCTCCTGTGTGTGCTTTTCTATGAATCTGCCCCTGTATACATATGTATGTGTGTGTGTATATGGTTATCCTTGCCTATATGTGATTGTCTACTCCTGTGTGTGCATTTCTATGAATCTGCCCCTGTATACATATGTATGTGTGTGTGTGTATATGGTTATCCTTGCCTATGTGTGAGTGTCTACTCCTCCTGTGTGTGCTTTTGTATGAATCTTTCCCTGTATACATATGTATGTGTGTGTTTATGGTTATCCTTGCAGATTTGTGAGTGTCTACTCCTCCTGTGTGTGCTTGTCTATAAATCTGCCCCTTTATAGATATGTATGTGTGTGTATATGGCTATCCTTGCCTACGTGTGAGTGTCTACTCCTCCTGTGTGTGCTTTTCTATGAATCTGCCCCTGTATACATATGTATGTTTGTGTGTATATGGTTATCCTTGCAGATGTGTGAATGTCTACTCCTCCTGTGTGTGCTTGTCTATGAATCTGCCCCTGTATACATATGTATGTGTGTGTATATGGTTATTCTTGCAGATGTGTTAGTGACTACTCCTCCTGTGTGTGCTTTTCTATGAATCTGCCCCTGTATACATATGTATGTGTGTGTATATGGTTATCCTTGACTACGTGTGAGTGTCTACTCCTCCTGTGTGTGCTTTTCTATGAATCTCCCCCTGTATACATATGTATGTGTGTGTATATGGTTATCCTTGCAGATGTGTGAGTGTCTACTCCTCCTGTGTGAGCTTGTCTATGAATCTGCCCCTGTATACATATGTATGTGTGTATACGGTTATTCTTGCAGATGTGTTAGTGACTACTCCTCCTGTGTGTGCTTTTCTATGAATCTGCCCCTGTATACATATGTATGTGTGTGTATATGGTTATCCTTGCCTATGTGTGAGTGTCTACTCCTCCTGTGTGTGCTTTTCTATGAATCTGCCCCTGTATACATATGTATGTGTGTGTATATGGTTATCCTTGCCTACGTGTGAGTGTCTACTCCTCCTGTGTGTGCTTTTCTATGAATCTGCCCCTGTATACATATGTATGTGTGTGTATGGTTATCCTTGCAGATGTGTGAGTGTCTACTCCTCCTGTGTGTGCTTTTCTATGAATCTGCCCCTGTATACATATGTATGTGTGTGTGTATATGGTTATCCTTGCCTATGTGTGAGTGTCTACTCCTCCTGTGTGTGCTTTTCTATGAATCTGCCCCTGTATACATATCTATGTGTGTGTATATGGCTATCCTTGCAGATGTGTGAGTGTCTACTCCTCCTGTGTGTGCTTTTCTATGAATCTCCCCCTGTATACATATGTATTTGTGTGTATATGGTTATCCTTGCAGATGTGTGAGTGTCTACTCCTCCTGTGTGTGCTTTTCTATGAATCTCCCCCTGTATACATATGTATGTGTGTGTATGGTTATCCTTGCAGATGTGTGAGTGTCTACTCCTCCTGTGTGTGCTTTTCTATGAATCTGCCCCTGTATACATATGTATGTGTGTGTATATGGCTATCCTTGCAGACGTGTGAGTGTCTACTCCTCTTGTGTGTGTTTTTCTATGAATCTGCCCCTGTATACATATGTATGTGTGTGTATATGGCTATCCTTGCAGATGTGTGAGTGTCTACTCCTCCTGTGTGTGCTTTTCTATGAATCTGCCCCTGTATACATATATATGTGTGTGTGTATATGGTTATCCTTGCCTATGTGTGAGTGTCTACTCCTCCTATGTGTGCTTTTATATGAATCTGCCCCTGTATACATATGTATGTGTGTGTATATGGCTATCCTTGCAGACGTGTGAGTGTCTACTCCTCTTGTGTGTGCTATTCTATGAGCCCCTGTAAACATAGGTATGTGTGTGCCTGTTTGTCTATCCCTGTATCTGTAATCTCTACATGTGTGTATTTCTATCTATAAATGTGCATGTGTGTGTGTATTTCTATCTATAAATGTGCATGTGTGTGTGTATTTCTATCTATAAATGTGCATGTGTGTGTGTATTTCTATCTATAAATGTGCATGTGTTTGTGTATTTCTATCTATAAATGTGCATGTGTGTGTGTATTTCTATCTATAAATGTGCATGTGTGTGTGTATTTCTATCTATAAATGTGCATGTGTGTGTGTATTTCTATCTATAAATGTGCATGTGTGTGTGTATTTCTATCTATAAATGTGCATGTGTTTGTGTATTTCTATCTATAAATGTGCAGGTGTTTGTGTATTTCACCTCTCTGTGTGCCTGTATACACAGCTGTATTTGTGTGTACATTGCTTCCTGCGAATAAGGATTTCAAAACTGGGCTATTAAAGGGATATGAAACCCCAAATTTTTCTTTCATGATTCAGATAGAGCATGCACATTTAAACAACGTTCTAATTTACTTCTAGTATTAATTTTTATTTGTTGTTTTGGTATCTTTTGTTAAAAAGCAGCGACGTAGGCTTAGAAGCTGGCCCATTTCGGGATCACTATATGGCAGCAGTTTTGCAAGAATGTTATCCATTTGCCAGAGCACTAGATGGCAGCACTATTTCTTGCCATATAGGGATCTAGATGCCAACCTAGGTATCCCTTCCACACAGAATATCATGGGATCAAAGCAAATTTTATAATAAATGTAAAATGGAAACTTTTTTAAAATGGATTGCTGTGTTTGAATCAAAAAATTAAAACGTGGGGTTTCATATCCCTTTAAGAATTTTCATGGAGCTGGTAGTGCTTGGGAATATTTGTTAACCACTGTAAATAGACAGACTGATCATTTGATTTTGTTCTGGTACTTTACCCAATTAGAAGTTCTTTTTAATAGATTTTAAATGCACTTTGGTCTTGATGATCTTGATCTTTCTGGGCTGGCGAGATTATTAAAGAATACGCGCCAGTACTTTTATTTCCTGGGGGAATGATCTTCAATGACTTTTACCCCTGAAAACAAGATGTCTCGCCAAGGGGTGTATAATGAATTTCGTATGAAAGTGCACAAAAAAAATTGTATTATAAAGATCATACAAAGCGAATTATTAATTAAACCAATCACACAAAAGACAGTAAGGAAAAACTGTATTGTTAAGGTGGATTAAAAATCGTAATGAAATTGTTCACCAAAAATCGTATTTTATCAAAAACAATTTTTTTTTTATCCAAATTACACAGGAATAAATTGTATTAACTACGCACAACTTAAATTGTAATTTAAGTACACTGGATGCGCAAAAAAAAGACATTTGTTTATAAAAGTACAAAATACAAAACTTAACTGTTATTTTTTCGTAAAATGGGCGTTCCATGGCCGTATATGACATTTTCTCTGTAATCCCAGCATAATTCTGTAAAGATTTCGCACTACAGATCTGACAGTTTTTTCTCGCCAACTGAAAGCTGGTGAGCTTTTCTCAAAACACTCAAATTATTTATAACCCTAATAGGAAGACACATGCATACGAAAATATAGGTGATTATAAGATTCTTTACACAAAAAGCAGTATAATTACTTTTAATAGGAGAAATCTCACTACTTGCAAGGACTGCCCCTTTTTTTTACTGTAATTCCACCAGGGCAGCCCTGATGAGGGAAAAACACGTCTGAAATTGCGAGGTTTATATCTTTGGGCCCTTAGGCCCTGATATTCAAAGGTTCTCCAGCTTGGAGAGAAATTACAGTTGAGACTTTACAGAGGGCGAAACTCTCCAGCACTGCGAGATCTTTATCATTTCTATATATGAAGGAGAAACAACCCAGTGCAATATAGCACTGCATGATATGAGAGTTGTGTTACACATCTGTGTTACTTTAACAAATTAGGATCATACTTTGTACATTTCTGTTAATATATACAAATTACATTGCACCTTGGATTTGCTGCATTGCAAACTAAAACTGACAGGTTTAGAAAATGGTAGGGAGAAGAGGGCAGTTCCCTGGGCTAAACAGGGGAGTTCCCAGGGTATGTCTGAAGTTCTCTCTCCAGTCTTTTTCTAAGCATTTTAAACAATTTGCTCTCACTGATTTGTCTCACCAGCTGCATGCAGATCAAGTATGTTCATAATTCACAATGCACTTATTTTAACTAATGAAAAAGTAATATATACTAATAATAGATAAAAACAAGTTAAATTGTAGTGAAAACATTTCAGTTTAATTTGTAATTGATGCAAACGAAGCCTTTATATCAGCCCCAGTGGTTCTCCGGTTACTTTCTCTTTTTCATGTGAAAGTTTGTATCCCAGACGTCTTAATTAACCCCTTAATGACCGAGGACGTGCAGGGTACGTCCTCAAAAAAAGGCAGTTAACGCCTGAGGACGTACCCTACACGTCCTCGGTATGGAAAGCAGCTGGAAGCGATCCTGCTCGCTTCCAGCTGCTTTCCAGTTATTGCAGTGATGCCTCAATATGGAGGCATCCTGCAATAACAATGTATGGCCATCCGATGCAGAGAGAGCCACTCTCTGCACCGGAGATCGGTGGCTTCCTTCGTTGGTGGGTGGGAGCAGTACCGGGAGGCGGGTGGCAGCCATCGATGGCCCTGGAGATGTGCAGGGGGGCGGGATCGTGGGCGGGGATGTCCGGGGGCGTGCACGGGCGCACGCGCGTGCACGATAGGGAGGGGGCAGGCGCGTGCATGGGGAGGGAGCGGGTGGGAACGCTGCACTACAGAAAATAGGATTGGTAATAGGATAGGTAATCAGGTTTATACCGCTAATAAAATAAAAAAAAGAAAGCTAAATCAGGGGGTGTTGGGTTGGTATGTGGGAGGGAAGCTACACTACAGAAAAAAAACAGTGAAAAAAAAAACAGAAAACATTTTTTCTGCAAACTGGGTACTGGCAGATAGCTGCCAGTACCCAAGATGGCCCCCAAAAAGTCAGAGGGGGACGGTTAGAGAGGTGTTTGGGGGGGATCAGGGAGGTTGGGGGATAAGGGGGATACTACACAGCAGCATATGTAAATATGCTATACAATTTAAAAAAACAACAACAAAGATTCCCTTTATTTTTGTACTGGCAGACTTTCTGCCAGTACTTAAGATGGCGGGGACAATTGTGGGGTGGGGGAGGGAAGGGAGCTGTTTGGGAGGGATCAGGGGGTGTGATGTGTCAGATGGGAGGCTGATCTCTACACTAAAGCTAAAATTAACCCTGCAAGCTCCCTACAAGCTACCTAATTAACCCCTTCACTGCTAGACATAATACACGTGTGATGCGCAGCGGCATTTAGCAGCCTTCTAATTACCAAAAAGCAATGCCAAAGACATATATATCTGCTATTTCTGAACAAAGAGGATCCCAGAGAAGCATTTACAGCCATTTGTGCCATAATTGCACAAGCTGCTTGTAAATGATTTCAGTGAGAAACCTAAAATTGTGAAAAATATTACGTTTTTTTTAATTTGATCGCATCTGGCGGTGAAATGGTGGCATGAAATATACCAAAATGGGCCTAGATCAATACTTTGGGTTGTCTACTACACTACATTAAAGCTAAAATTAACCCTAGAAGCTCCCTACATGCTCCCTAATTAACCCCTTCACTGCTGGGCATAATACACGTGTGGTGCGCAGTGGCATTTAGCGCCCTTCTAATTACCAAAAAGCAACAACAAAAGCCATACATGTCTGCTATTTCTGAACAAAGGGGATCCCAGAGAAGAATTTACAACCATTTATGCCATAATTGCACAAGTTGTTTGTAAATAATTTCAGTGAAAAACCTAAAGTTTGTGAACAAAATTGTGAAAAAGCGAACATTTTTTTTTATTTGATTGCATTTGGCGGTGAAATGGTGGCATGAAATATACCAAAATGGGCCTAGATCAATACTTTGGGGTGTCTTCTAAAAAAAAATATATACATGTCAAGGGATATTCAGGGATTCCTGAAAGATATCAGTGTTCCAATGTAACTAGCGCTAATTTTGAAAAAAAGGGGTTTGGAAATAGCAAACTGCTACTGGTATTTATGGCCCTATAACTTGCAAAAAAAGCAAAGAACATGTAAACATTGGGTATTTCTAAACTCAGGACAAAATTTAGAAACTATTTAGCATGGGTGTTTTTTGGTGGTTGTATTAATATTATATAATTTTTTTTATAGTTAATTATAAGATATGATGAAAATAATGGTATCTTTAGAAAGTCCACTTAATGGCGAGAAAAACGGTATATAATCTGTGTGGGTACAGTAAATGAGTAAGAGGAGAATTACAGCTAAACACAAACACCTCAGAAATGTGAAAATAGCCTTGGTCCCAAACGGACAGAAAATGGAAAAGTGCTGCGGTCATTAAGGGGTTAATTTCATTGGAAGGCATCTCTCATTTCTCTGGGATTTCCAGATTCCTCCCCTTTTCTTAGAACATTCAATGAGTTCTGCCTCTGTAAAGTTTGCTCTATAATCAGAATTTGTAAAATCACAATCCTAAATACATTGCTGTACACAAAATAGAAAGTGCAAGGTTTAATTGTAATAAAATTAAATCTGAAGTGTAAAGTGATATAAAATACAAAGCACAAAGTGTATATGCAGCAGAACTGTCATGTTATGCAGAGCTATATTACACTGGGCTTGTCTCTCCTTCACATACATAAATGCAGGGAATGCCCCTTGGAGATGTAAAGCAAAATCTGTCTTTTGAAAAATTCACTAGGGATCTCGCCGAGCTGGAGGACCATTTTAGAAAATCTCACCTGAGCAGAGAGGTTTTGAAGATGATGTTTTAGTGAGAATGAAGATAAAGATTTGTGAAAATTCACCCAATCACTTGTAAAAAAATGTTTTCCCATACATTTTCTGATATATATCTCTTCATTTCCAGAATAAATATTAGTAATCCTTCCAAACTTACTATTTTCAGCAAACCAGTAACACAATGCATCCTCATCCACTGCATTACAATAAGCCCTGTTGTGGATTGAAAAAAAGACATTTATTTCCATTTTTCGTATAATTTATTTGTCAAGGATTTGATTAAAGGGACACTGAACCAAAACATTTTCTTTCATGATTCAGATAGAGCATGACATTTTAATCAAATGTCTAATTTACTCCTATTATCAATTTTTCTTCATTCTCTTACTATCTTTATTTTAAAAGCAGGAATGCAAATCTTAGCAGATAGCCCATTTTAGGTTCAGCACCATGGCTAGTGATTGCTTATTGGAGGCTTACATCTACCCACCAATAAGCAAGCATAACCCAGGTTCTCGACAAAAAATGGCCCGGCTCCTATGCATCACATTTCTGCTTTTTAAATAGAGGTAGCAAGAGAACAAAGAAAAATTGATAATAGGAGTAAATTAGAAAGTTGCTTACAATTGCATGCTCTGAATCATGAAAGAAAAAAAAATGGGTTAAGTGTCCCTTTAACAAAGGAAACAATTTTTCAAAGATCAAGAATTACATGAATAAAAGATCCTGTTTACTGTTAGAGAGAAAATTCTAACTTGAAAAAAATAAATTAGAAACAAAATAAACTTCAGTTAATAAGAAATATAAGGTATATGGTATGTTACCAATCTAAATTAAATAGATAGTACCCAAGTTATTATTAGATGGATGGACCAAGTTTCCAACTAGGTAACCTGTCCATACTTTTTCATGGCAAGCAGACAGAGAACACTGTATGTCTGCTACCTGAAATTTTGCCTCCCACACTCCCACCCCCTCTCACATGACCAGTTGAACAAAAGCAGATGCTGTTAATCACCTTGGATAAACAAGTTTGCTGTGATTTATTGAGAAGTAGTGATGTCGCCAACAGTTCTGCCGCGAATAGTTCGCAGCGAACATAGCATGTTCGCGTTCGCAGCGGACGGCGAATATATGCGATGTTCGATCCGCCCCCTATTCGTCATCATTGAGTAAACTTTGACCCTGTACCTCACAGTCAGAAGACACATTCCAGCCAATCAGCAGCAGACACTCCCTCCCAGACCCTCCCACCTCCTGGACAGCATCCATTTTAGATTCATTCGGAGCCTGCATTCTTAGTGAGAGGAGGGACAGTGTAGCTGCTGCTGATTTATTAGGGAAATCGATAGCTAGGCTAGTGTATTCAGTGTCCACTACAGTCCTGAAGGACTCATCTGATCTCTGCTGTAAGGACAGCACCCCAAAAAGCCCTTTTTAGGGCTAGAACATCATTCTGCTTTTTTTTTTTTCTCCTGTGTAATCTAATTGCAGCCTGCCTGCCAGCCTGCTGCCAGCTCAGGCTCACAGCGTATACTGTGCCCACTTGCCCAGTGCCACCACTCATATCTGGTGTAACAGTAGTGTACATTTAAAAAAAAACAAAAAAACTTTTTTTAATTTGAAATAATAGCAGTCATTTTCCTTCACACGTGTGCATTTGAGGTCCTGCCAGGGCACAGTGTGACACCAGTGCAAGTCATATCTGCTAAAACAGTAGTGTACATTTAAAAAAACAAAAAACCTTTTTTTACTGTGAAATAATAGCAGTCAGTTTCCTTCACACGTGTGCGTTCCAGGTCCTGCCAGAGCACAGAGTCACACCAGTGCAAGTCATATCTGCTAAAACAGTAGTGTACATACATTTAAAAAAAAAAACTTTTTTATTGTGAAATAATAGCAGTCAGTTTCCCTCACACGTGTGCGCTCCAGGTCCTGCCAGGGCACAGAGTCACACCAGTGCAAGTCATATCTGCTAAAACAGTAGTGTACATACATTTAAAAAAAAAAAACTTTTTTATTGTGAAATAATAGCAGTCAGTTTCCCTCACACGTGTGCGTTCCAGGTCCTGCCAGGGCACAGTGTCACACCAGTGCAAGTCGTATCTGCTAAAACAGTAGTGTACATACATTTAAAAAAAACAAAACCTTTTTTTATTGTGAAATAATAGCAGTCAGTTTCCCTCACACGTGTGCGCTCCAGGTCCTGCCAGGGTACAGTGTCACACCAGTGCAAGTCATATCTACTAAAACAGTAGTGCACATACATTTAAAAAAAAAAAAAAAACTTTTTTTACTGTGAAATAATAGCAGTCAGTTTCCTTCACACATGTGCGTTCCAGGTCCTGCCAGGGCACAGTGTCACACCAGTGCAAGTCATATCTGCTAAAACAGTAGTGTACATTTAAAAAAAAAAAAAAACCCTTACACTATCTGAACGATACAACATCATACCTGATGTTTTAAAGCACATTATTCCAAACAATTTAGGAATGTTAGGTGATTTATGCCCTTTATGGATTAAAACCAGACTCTGCATCAACTATGTAATTTTCCATGGGAGTTTGCCATGGATCCCCCTCCGGCATACCACAGTCCAGATGTTAGTCCCCTTGAAACAACTTTTCCATCACTTTTGTGGCCAGAAAGAGTCCCTGTCGGTTTTAAAATTTGCCTGCCTATTGAAGTCTATGTCGGTTCACCCGGTTTGCCGGTTCACAAACTTTTGCGGAAGTTTGCGTTTGTGAACGGGTTCACGACATCACTATTGAGAAGATGACCACTTCTATTTAAAGGGACAGTCTAGTCAAAAATAAACTTTCATAATTCATGCAATTTTAAACAACTTTCCAATTTACTTTTATCATCAATTCTGCTTTGTTATCTTGGTATTCTTATATAATTAGGCTCATATGTTCTTAGCCCTTAAGGGCCACCTCTTATCTGAATGCATTTTGACAGTTTTCACAGATAGATGGTGTTAGTTCATGTGTGCCATATAGATAACATTGTGCTCACTCCCGTGGCGTTACCTGCACTGTTTGGCTAAAATGCAGTCTGTCAAAAGAACTGAAATAAGGGGGCAGTCTGCAGAGGCTTAGATAAAAGGTAATCACAGAGGTAAAAAGTGTAATAATATAACAGTATTGCTTATGCAAAACTGGGGAATGGATATTAAAGGGATTATCTATTGTTTTAAACGATAACAATTCTGGGTTAGACTGTCACTTTAACTTGCAGTAAGCAGGCTGCTTTCTAACATAAAGCCCATTATATCATTCAATTTGTTCATAGTGTATGGGCGCTTTTATTTAATACTAATTGTACCTTCTTTTTTTTTTCTCTACAGATTAATTATGAATTTGAAAAACATTCATATGCGTCATTTCATTATTTTCTCTTTAATATTTACGCTTCTATTTTTAATCTCTTTTATTGGGAAAAGAAATCATATATTACAAGTTATCTTTACAAACCAAACAACAGATGCAACTAAAGAAGCAATGAAACCAAACAGTGCCAATCAGTCTGTATGCCAACAGAATTCTGGGAAAGAACTCCTTATCTTGGTTTGGGTGTGGCCTTTCGATCAACCTTTCCCATTAGACAGATGTGAGAAGGACTTCAATATTACTGGATGCAAACTTACAGCAGACAGGGGTCTGTATGATACTGCTGATGCTGTGATTATGCATTATGCTGAAATAATAGGTAACAGAAATACTTTACCCCAAAAACCAAGACATCGGTTTCAACGTTGGGTGTGGTTCAACGTGGAACCTCCATTTATTGCTACAAAATTGCATGATCTGGACAATCTGTTTAACATGACCATGACATTTCGTAAAGATTCTGATATCTTTGTTCCCTACGGTCATATGCAAATATTGAAGGAGATTCAAAATTTCACAATTCCTCCCAAGTCCAAGCTAGTGTCTTGGGCTGTAAGTAAATGGTACCCAGGTGTCCCTCGTATTGCATATTATAATGAACTTAAGAAATATATCCAAATTGATATTTACGGGAAGGGGAACAAACCACTCAACAGTAAAGATTTCACAAAAACCATCTCTCAGTATAAATTTTACTTGGCCTTTGAAAACTCAATTTATACGGACTATATCACTGAGAAAATATGGACCAATGCTTTTGACTCATGGGCTGTGCCTGTTGTGCTAGGGACTCCTCGCAAGAATTATGAGCAATTTATACCCGGTGACGCATTTATTCATGTGGATGACTTCTCAAGCCATAAGGAACTGGCTGATTACCTATTAATGTTGGATAAAGATGATGAGAAATATAAGAAATATTTTAACTGGAGATCCTATTACAAGCCTATATTGCATACTGGATGGCCTATATTGCATAATGGATGGCCATATTATTATTGCACAGCCTGTAGAGTATTAAAGAATGCTCCAGAATATCAAGTTATTCCTAGTATAGAAAAGTGGTATTTGGAGCAGTCATAGTATGTTATAATTAAAGAGTAGTACCGTAACATTAAAAATGAATACAAAATATATATATATATATATATATATATATATATATATATCGGGTGTATAAATATATATATATATATATATATATATATATATATATAATTAAATAAAGAAAATAGAACCCTTATGAAGCCAGCAACAGACTATATTTCCTAATAATGGAAACCACATTACCTAAGTAGTGTAATGAAGAGACCCTAACACAGTATAATTTGCCACATACTCTTTTATATTTCATATATATATATATTTTTTTTTAAACAACACAATAATGTCTCCCCACATCAAGAATGTAAATAATTCTATTCTTTGAACAACCCGGATTGTAATAGCGACTCATTCAAGTCCACTTGTAAATGTTCCGGTAAATTTGTGTCCCAAACCAAGAATATGATACATCAAATGTATATTTGTAATCCAAATATGAGGAAAAACGTTAATGCAGGTGTCACACTATGCCAATAAATCACACAGGTAATAACCTTTTGAATGCCAAGTTCGTAACCAGCTTGAAAAAGGGATACTTTTAACTCTTCAGTATCATACGTTAGTGTAAGTGAAAAATCGCTTCCATGTTACCTTGTTCAGCATAGCTGCAGTGCTTCCATATTACCTTTAGCGTGAATGGCCATAGTGTAGCGGTTCGTTACCTGCTCATTTCACCTTCACAGGCTATTGGGTTTACCAACCCGGAACAGATGTCGAGTCACCGGATAAATTCACCTCTCCAAACAAAGGCTCTTTAAGTGCTCTGCACGCCTTCGTATTAGCAGTAAGAGATGTAATACTTCTGGTGTAGGGAGACTTTCTCAGCGGTGCTCAGCTGATTGCACCGCTGTGTCCAAACAAGCTACGCGCGTTTCACCCGTGCTTCCTACGGGCTTCTTCCGGCTGTGTGTAATTGGAGTTTTCATTCCATTATTTTAAACAAAATGCTCCGCCTTCTTTTCATTTAGAATATATCACAAAGCCCCTTGGTGAAATATATTACTTAATTTTAACAAATGTGTTGCTTAAAATAAACAATCTTATAACTATCATTGTATCAATCATGTTTTGTGTTAACTATGTTTCTATTTAAAAAAGGAAACATTATGAGTGTAAATTTGCTTTCTGCAAAGATCAAACAAGAGGGACTGTTTTTAGGGTTTCCAGATTTTTAAGTTTTTAGAAATCCGTTGCAAAATTCTTATTGGAGATACTAATGTCGACATAAGTTCTCAAAGTTACTGTATATACAGCAACATTATCATCTGCCTTATTTATTATGACTTTAACAATTTTAAGTAATTTATCCTACATAATTTCCAAAATCTCAATCAATTTCAGACCCCTAAATTTCAATATATTTTTGTTGCTTCCATGGCATTCCAAAAAATGCCTTGCCACACTACTTGTTTTGATGCATTTATTTTTAATGTCCCTTGTATATTCCTTGATCCTTTCTTTTAGCTCCCTATAGGTTTTTCCTATACAATATAGGGGGCAATTACACGAGACCATATAAATTACACCTTCACTTTTGCAGGTAAAGTGACCTTTTATAGTGTGATAGGAACCAAACCTGTCACAAAAATTCCTCCCTATTATCACACACTGAACAGTGAGAACATTTATAATTCCCATCCTTTCTTTTACATAAAAGAAAATTATGTAGGATAAATTACTTAAAATTGTTAATGTCATAATAAATAAGGTAGATGATAATCTTGCTGTATATACAGTAACTTTGAGAACTTATGTCGACATTAGTATCTCCAATAAGAATTTTGCAACGGATTTCAAAAACTTAAAAATTTGGAAACCCTAAAAACAGTCCCTCTTGTTTGATCTTTGCAGAAAGTAAATTTACACTCGTAATGTTTCCTTTTTTAAATAGAAACATAGTTAACACAAAACATGATTGATACAATGATAGTTATAAGATTGTTTATTTTAAGCCATAAATTTGTTAAAATTAATGGGACACTGTACCCAAAAATTTTATTTTGTGATTCAGATTGAGCATGAAATTTTAAGCAACTTTCTAATTTACTCCCATTATCAAATTTTCTTCATTCTCTTGGTATCTTTATTTGAAATGCAAGAATGTAAGTTTAGATGCCTGCCCATTTTTGGTGAACAACCTGGGTTGTCCTTGCTGATTGGTGGATAAATTCATCCACCAATAAAAAAGTGCTGTCCAGAGTACTGAAACCAAAAAAAAGCTTAGATGCCTTCTTTTTCAAATAATGATAGCAAGAGAACAAATAAAAATTGATAATAGGAGTAAATTAGAAAGTTGCTTAAAATTGCATGCTCTTTCTGAATTACAAAAGAAAAAATTTGTGTACAGTGTCCCTTTAAGTAATATATTTCACCAAGGGGCTTTGTGATATATTCTAAATGAAAAGAAGGCGGAGCATTTTGTTTAAAATAATGGAGTGAAAACTCCAATTACACACAGCCGGAAGAAGCCCGTAGGAAGCATGGGTGAAACGCACGTAGCTTGTTTGGACACAGCGGTGCAATCAGCTGAGCACCGCTGAGAAAGTCTCAATCAGCTGAGCACCGCTGAGAAAGTCTCCCTACACCAGAAGTATTACATCTCTTACTGCTAATACGAAGGCGTGCAGACCACTTAAAGAGCCTTTGTTTGGAGAGGTGAATTTATCAGGTGACTCGACATCTGTTCCGGGTTGGTAAACCCAATAGCCTGTGAAGGTGAAATGAGCAGGTAACGAACCGGTACACTATGGCCATTCACGCTAAAGGTAATATGGAAGCACTGCAGCTATGCTGAACAAGGTAACATGGAAGCGATTTTTCACTTACACTAACGTATGATACTGAAGAGTTAAAAGTATCCCTTTTTGCAAGCTGGTTACGAACTTGGCATTCAAAAGGTTATTACCTGTGTGATTTATTGGCATAGTGTGACACCTGCATTAATGTTTTTCCTCATATTTGGATTACAAATATACATTTGATGTATCATATTCTTGGTTTGGGACACAAATTTACCGGAACATTTACAAGTGGACTTGAATGAGTCGCTATTACAATCTGGGTTGTTCAAAGATTAGAATTATTTACATTCTTGATGTGGGGAGACATTATTGTGTTGTTTAAAAAATAATATATATATATATATATATATATATCTGTGAAATATAAAAGAATATGTGGCAAATTATACTGTGTTAGGGTCTCTTCATTACACTACTTAGGTAATGTGGTTTCCATTATTAGGAAATATAGTCTGTTGCTGGCTTCATAAGGGTTCTATTTTCTTTATTTAATTATTTCAATACATTAACCCTTACCGTGCACTACACAGAAAGTGTATCTCTATATGGGGAACACGGCTATATTTCTGTGTATTAGACTTCCAATGTAATTATACTGGTGGTGCTGGTATATATATAATTTTATATATATATATGTAATTTAACTTTTACTTAGATGAACGTTTTCGGGGTTGCCCCCGTCCTCAGACCTATATTCATATATATATACCGGGTGTATAAATATATATATATATATATATATATATATATAATTATTATATATATTTATATATAATATTATTATTATTATTTATAATGCACCAATAAATTCGCCAGCACTACACATGGTTACAAAAGATAAAAGTACAATGATGATACAATATTTTTAAGAGACAGGACAATTTTTTTTTCAAACAAATACAGGAGGAATTGAGGGCCCTATTCCTGTGGGAACTTACAATCTAGAAGGGTAGGAGGGTGAGAAACCGTTGATGGGGACTGCAAGGGTGAGAATGAATTAGTTACTGAGTTGAGAGTGGTAGACTACCTTGAACAAAAATGTCTTTATGGAGCATTTAAAAGAGGAATGATCAGGGGAAAGTTAGACAGAGCAAGGAATTGCATTCCAGTGGGTTGTTGTCGCACAAGAGAGGACCTGCAGTCTAGCATGGGAGGAGGTGATAGTAGAAGATGCAAGGAGCAGGTAATTGTTGGACCTTAGTGGGCGGGGCTGGAGTATATTTGTTGATTAGTGAGGATAGGTAGTGAGGAGCAGCATTGGTAAGGGCTTTGTAGGCCAGGGTGAGAATTTTGAATTTAATTCTGCTGTGAATGGGGAGCCAGTGAAGGGACACACAGAAAGGTGCAGCAGATACAGAGCAGCGGGAAAGGTGGATTAGCCTGCCAGAGGTAATTAGGATGGATTAAAGGGGGGAGAGGTGGGAGAGAGGAAGGCCAGTTAGTAAGTTATTACAGCAGTCAAGTCAGGAAATGACAAGGGAGTCTATTAGTTGCTTATCAGTGTCAGCACTCAGAAAAGGATGAATATTGGAGATATTGCATAGATGGTTGTGGCAGGGAAAAGAGAGCATTTGTATGTGGGGGATGAAGGATATATTGGAGTCTAGGGTAAATCTGAGGCAGCAGATTTGGGGTGATAGGGAGATAGTGATGCTGCTGACAGTGATAAAACAATCATAAATCAGAGTAGAGCTAGAGGGGGATTATAAATAATTTAGTCTTGGATATGTTAATCTTTAGGTATGAGAGGCCATCCAGGCAGAAATGCCAGATAAGCAGTTGCTGACATGAGAAAGGACAGAGAGAGAGAGCAGGGGTAGAAAGGGTAAATCTAAATATCATCAGCATAGAGGTGATACTTGAAGCCATAGCTGTTGATAATGTATAAGAAAATAAAAAAAACCTCTGCACTCACTATATATTGCCTTGGAATAGGCAAAGGATTATATGTTTACAGTATATGTTTACAATAAAATATTTATTTTGCAATATAACATCTATGATTTTAAAAAATGACAAACATATAAAATTACTAATATTCACAAAACATAAAATCAATCATGGATCCATGTTGTTTACAATATAACACGTATAAAACATATACTGTAGTTGAGGTAGTGATAGATTGGGGTTGACTACTTTTTATAAATCCTGTTGGGTGAAAATAATGTCCAAATGATATTGAATTAGTCCCTTAATCCAATGTGTCAAGGTGAAAAGTACTTGCAAATTGTGAGTCTTAAAATGATCCTTGCTCAAATTGTGCAAAAAGATATATGCAAAAAATGAAGTCATATGGTGAGTGGGCAAAAGACCTAGTGAGTGATAAAATCAAGAAAAATCCAAAAATATGACAAAAACTAAAAACAAAAAACAAAGCAAAACACCAAAAAAAGTGTGTATAGTCTTGATAAAGGCCCAAGGAAGGACCAAAACGCGTTGACACCTTATGGTAAGCCTTATTTCAATCATATTTGATATTATTCAAGCAGTTTTGCACTATGTTGTATTTTTTACTTACATGATTTGAATTGGAAGATTTTTAGTTTTTTGGATATATAAAGAACACTGGATTATTATCATCACATATACCACTTGGAAAATTATTAACAAGGAGAAACACATAACAACATTTTTTCAGTTTTATTTTATTTTAGAGTCACATTTTTTCTACAAGTTTGCAAACACATTTTTTAAAGCACATTTTCTTGGTGTTTTGCTTTGTTTTTAGTTTTTAGTTTTTGGCATATTTTTGGATTTTTCTTGATTTTATCACTCACTAGGTCTTTTGCCCACTCACCAAAAAACTAATGCCTAGATTAAGAGTTTTGCATTATGAGGGTTGCGGTGCTAACTTGCACATTATTCTCACTGCTCACTTCCCTGCAGGGCTGGTATTACAGGTTTTTACAAACCCGGCGTTAACAGGCAAAATTGAGCTCCACACTTCACTCCAATACCAACGCTGCTTAAGTCAGCGGTGAGCTGGTTGTACGTGCTCGTGCACGATTTCCCCAAAGACATCAATGGGGAGAGTCGGCTGAGAAAAAGTCTAACACCTGCAATAAAGCAGTGTAAAGCTCAGTAACGCAGCCCTTTTGATTCCTATGGGGAAACACATTTTATATTTATACCTAGCACCCTAACATGAACCCCCGAGTCTAAACACCCCTAATCTTACATTTATTAAACCCTAATCTGTCGCCCCCAACATCGCCGACACCTACATTATATTTATTAACCCATAATCTGCCGCTCCGGACATCGCCGCCACCTACATTATACTTATTAAACCCTAATCTGCTGCCCCCAACATCGCCGACACCTACATTATATTTATTATCCCCCTAATCTACCGCACCTAACATCGCCAACACCTACATTATATTTATTAACCCCTAATCTGCCGTCCCCAACGTCGACACCACTATTCTAAATGTATTAACCCCTAACTTAAGTCTAACCCTAACCCTAACACCCCCTAACTTAAATATAATTTAATTAAATCTAAATAAAACCTACTATTAATAACTAAATAATCCCTATTTAAAACTAAATACTTACCTGTAAAATAAACCCTAGTTAGCTACAATATAACTAATAGTTACATTGTATCTAGCTTAGGGTTTATTTTTATTTTAAAGGCAAGTTTGTATTTATTTTAACTAGGTAGAATAGTTACTAAATAGTTATTAACTATTTACTAACTACCTAGCTAAAATAAATACAAATTTACCTGTAAAATAAAACCTAACCTAAGTTACACTAACACGTAACCTAACCCTACAATTAAATAAATTACCTAAATTAAATACAAGTAAATACATTAAATACAATTAGCTAAATTACAAAAAACAAACACTAAATTACAGAAAATAAAAAACAAATTACAAGATATTTAAACTAATTACACCTAATCTAATATCCCTATCAAAATAAAAAAGCCCCCCCCCCAAAATAAAAAAATCCCTAGACTAAACTAAACTACCAATAGCCCTTAAAAGGGCCTTTTGCGGGCATTGCCCCAAAGAAATCAGCTCTTTTACTTGTGAAAAAAATACTAACAACCCCCCAACAGTAAAACCCACCAACCACACAACCAACCCCTCAACTAAAAAAACCTAAGCTTCCCATTGTCCTTTAATGGGCATTTGGATGGGCATTGCCCTTTAAAGGGCATTTAGCTCTCTTGCTGCCCAAAGCCCTAACCTAAAAATAAAACCCACCCAATACACCCTTAAAAAACTCTAACACTAACCCCCGAAGATTCACTTACCGGGAGAAGTCTTCATCCCAGAGGCAAGATGTCCTCAACAAAGCCGGCAGAAGTGGTCCTCCAGACGGGCAGAAGTCTTCACCCAGATGGCATCTTCTATCTTCATTCTTTCGAGGCGGAGCAGCTCCATCTTCAAGACATCCTCTTCTTCCGACATCTTCTTGCTGAATGAAGGTACCTTTAAGTGACGTCATCCAATATGGCGTCCCTTAGATTCCGATTGGCTGATAGAATTGTATCAGCCAATCGGAATTAAGGTTGAAAAAATCCTATTGGCTGATGCAATCAGCAAATAGGATTGAACTTCAAACCTATTGGCTGATCCAAACAGCCAATAGGATTGAGCTTGCATTCTATTGGCTTTCATTCAGCAAGAAGACGTCGGAAGAAGAGGGTGTTCCGTGCTGCATGTCTTGAAGATGGAGATGCTCCTCGTCAGAAGGATGAAGATAGAAGATGCCGTCTGGGTGAAGACTTCTACCTGTCTGGAGGACCACTTCTGCCTGTCTGGAGGGCCACTTCTGCCGGCTTCGTTGAGGACATCTTGCCACTTGGATGAAGACTTCTCCCGGTAAGTTAGTGTTAGGATTTTTTAAGGGTGTATTGGGTGGGTTTTATTTTTAGGTTAGGGCTTTGGGCAGCAATAGAGCTAAATGCCCTTTTAAGGGCAATGCCCATCCGAATTCCCTTTTCAGGGCAATGGGGAGGTTAGGTTTTTTTAGTTAGGGTTTTATTTGGGGGGTCTGTTGTGTGGGTGGTAGGTTTTACTGTTGGGGGTTGTTTGTATTTCTTTTTCAGGCAAAAGAGCTGATTTATTTGGGGCAATGCCCCACAAAAGGCCCTTTTAAGGGCTATTGATAGTTTAGTTTAGGCTAGGTTTTTTTTTATTTTGGGGGGGCTTTTTTATTTTGATAGGGCTATTAGATTAGGTGTAATTCGTTTAAAGATCTTGTAATTTGTTTTTATTTTGTGTAATTTAGTGTTTTTTTTTTTAATTTAGCTAATTGTATTTAATTTATTTAATTGTATTTAATTTATGTAAGTTTTTAATTGTAGTGTAGTGTTAGGTGTTAGTGTAACTCAGGTTAGGTTTTATTTTACAGGTAAATTTGTATTTATTTTAGCTAGGTAGTTAGTAAATAGTTAATAACTATTTAGTAACTATTCAAACTAGTTAAAATAAATACAAACTTGCCTGTAAAATAAAAATAAACCCTAAGCTAGATACAATGTAACTATTAGTTATATTGTAGCTAGCTTAGGGTTTATTTTATAGGTAAGTATTTAGTTTTAAATAGGATTAATTTAGGTAATGATAGGAATTTTATTTAGATTTATTTTAATTATATTTAACTTAGGGGGTGTTAGGGTTTGACTTAGGTTTAAAGGGTTAATAAATTTAGAATAGTGGCGGCGACATTGGGGGCGGCAGATTAGGGGTTAATAAATATAATGTAGGTGGCGTAGATGTTAGGGACGGCAGATTAGGGGTTAATAATATTTAACTAGTGTTTGCGAGGCGGAGTTTGGTGGTTTAGGGGTTAATATGTTTTTTCAAGTGGCGGCGATGTTGGGAGCGGCATATAAGGGGTTAATAATTTTATTTTAGTGTTTGCGATGCAGGAGGGCCTCGGTTTAGGGGTTAATAGGTAGTTTATGGGTGTTAGATTACTTTTTAGCACTTTAGTTATGAGTTTTATGCTATAGCTTTGTAGCGTAAAACTCATAACTACTGACTTTAAAATGCGTTAGGAATCTTGGCGGTAGAGGGTGTACCGCTCACTTTTTGGCCTCCCAGGACAAACTCATAATACCAGCGCTATGGAAGTTCATTAGAAAAAAGCCTTTACGAAATTTACGTAAGTTGGTTTGCGGTAAGGCCAAAAAAGTGTGCGGTACACTTATACCTGCAAGACTCGTAATAGCAGCGGGCGTAAAAAAGCAGTGTTAGGACCTGTTAACGCTGCTTTTTCACCTTTCCACAAAACTCATAATCTAGCCGATAGTATATTTGCATTAGCAAATGTGAAATATTTATAGTAAATACATAGTTAAAATCTTTATTAAATATGAATATTGCATATATATGTTTTATCATGTTTTCCTCTACTTAATGGCAAAGGGGTGTATACATATATTAATGTTTTTATATGTATATGACTGTAAATACATATATATATACACATATAAATACATTAATATATATGTACACATATATACACATATATACATACATATACATACATATACATCTTTAGCAATCTTGAAATCATTTTTATTAGAAAGTGTTAACTGTACTTGATAATGTATTTTTGAAGTGTTTTTCGGAAAACAGTTAACCACAGCTCTGAGATGGCGGTAAGGTTTGAAGCGTAAATAGCAACAGCACAATGAATAAGGCTTGCGAAAAGACAATATCGCTTGCACAAAACAGTTTGCGCCTCACTTGTAATTTAACACCCTTATGCCTTTCACAGAGAAGAGATATCCGGTAGCATTTAATAAACAGAAAGTCCTGGCCTATGCGTTTCGTGTCGTGTTCTCTGCACTTTGTCAGGGCACAACAAAAGATACCAAGATTATAGAGAAATAGGCACAATATAATTTACACCGCATCACCTGAGATGAATTACATAATTAACAGATTAAAAATTTCTTAAAGGGACATGGAACCCAAAAGGTTTCATAATTCAAATAGAGCATGGAATTTTAAACAACTTTCTAATTTTTTTCTATTATCATTTTTTATTTGTTCTTTTGGTATCTTTTGTTTAAAATCAGGGACGTAAGCTCAGGAGCATGCACGTGTCTAGAGCACTATATAGCAGCAGTTTTGCAAGAATGTTATCCATTAGCAAGAGCACTAGATGGCAGCACTATTTCCTGCCATAGAGTGCTCCAGATTACCTACCTAGGTAACTTTTCAGCAAAAAATACCATGAGAATGAAGCAACTTTAATAACAGAAGTAAATTGGAAACTTTTTTAAAAACTGTTTGCTCTGCCTGAATCACAAAAAGACGACAAGTTTTGGGTTTCATATCCCCTTAAGTAGTGTGTGAAGAAATAGTTTAATTCCAGGACCATAAACAGCAAGGAGAGGCTCCCGCCCTACAGCCCTGATTGAATTGGTTTTGTTGCAGCTTTATTGGGGTGCTTGCACTATGTGATGGCTAATTTTAGGGTACTTCCTTTTTTGGTTTGACCGGAGAGCTTTATCTTTTAGGGGATGTGCCATTAGGTGATAGATGGGCACATTGGGTGTAGGGGAGAAAATACTATGGAGCTATGAATTTTTGGTTATATGAGTTATGTTATAAGTTGTTATTAAGTTCGTTTCAATTAAAAAGCTTCAACCTTTATTCCCCAGAAAATGTGTGTGCTATGTGGAGGGGGTCACATTTAACTCCACTATTTGAAAGAGCAAATCAATTTCTTTCAAAAGTTTGGTCTTAGGTGTTCTTAGGACTTAAGGGAGCTGGATGCTGGGAGTATGTAAACCATTTAATCTCAGCTCCCTTAAGTCCTATGGTGCTGCCTTCAACTTCCTGGTTTACAGGAACCTAGTGACGCTACCACCCTTACTGCTAGATTACGGGTTTTGCGATATGAGTGAAAAAGCTTCATAATGCTGCTTTTTCACTACCGCTGGTATTACGAGTTTTGCAGGTATCTCTGTATCGCACACTTTTTTTGTCCGTAACGCAACGTAACTACCGCAGCTTTCAAAAAGTCCTTTTTCAATAAGACTTCCATAGCGCTGGTATTACGAGTTTGCCTGTCTGGCCAAAAAGTGAGCGGTACAGCCTTTAACTATAAGATCCGTACCATAAACTGAAAGTCAGTAGTTATGGCTTTTATGTTACAAAGCTGTAACATAAAACTCATAACTAAAGTGCTAAAAAGTACACTAACACCCATAAACTACCTATTAACCCCTAAACCAAGACCCTCACGCATCACAAATACTAAAATAAAATTGTTAACCCCTAATCTGCCGCTCCCGACATCAACGCCACTATAATAAACATATTAACCCCTAAACCACCGTACTCCACCACCGTACTCCTGCATCGCAAACACTAGTTAAATATTATTAACCCTAATCTGCTGTCCCTAACATCGCCGCAACCTACATTACTGTTATTAACCCAAAGGCCTCTAATTATGAAGCTCCGTATTTACCTGCATTCACCGGCTCCATACGCTTGCCTAAGCTCGCCTAACATTGCCGCCGCGGACCTGAATACGTTAGCCAAAGTTATCAAGAAAGCTGTCAAGAAGCCGCGCACCAAGTACAGAGCGATGAGCAGCGGACTGTTGTTAACTGACAGTCATCGATCTCGCTTCTCATCGGCTTCTTCGCAGCTTTCTTGCTAGCCTGTCACTAAGCACCCACACTATACTATACTGTTTTACCCCCTAAACCGCCTCTCCCGGAACTCCCTGCAACTAAATAAACTTATTAACCCCTAAACTGCTGCTCCTGGACCCCGCTGCAACTATAATAAATATATGAACCCCTAAACCACCGCCCCTGGACCCTGCTGCCACCTACAATATACCTATTAACCCCTAATCTTCTGCCCCCTATACCGCCGACACCTACATAAAGTTATTAACCCCTATCCTGCCGATCCCGGACCCCGCCACAAATAAATAACTTGTTTAACCAATAAACCCCCGCTCCCAGACCCCTCCGCCACCTACATTATACCTATTAACCCCTAATCTTCTGCTCCCTATACTGCCGCCACCTACATAAAGTTATTAACCCCTATCCTACCGATCCTGGACCCGGCCGCAAATAAATAAATTGTTTAACCCCTAAACCGCCGCACCAAGAGCCCGCCGCCACCTACATTACATTTATTAACCCCTATCCTGCCCCCCCTTACACCGCCACCACCTACATTACATTGATTAACCCCTAATCTACCCCCCTTACACCGCCACCACTATATTAAATGAATTAACCCCTAAACCTAAGTCTAACCCTAACCCTAACACCCCCCTAACTTAAATATTATTTAAATTAATCTAAATAAATATTCCTATAATTAAATAAATAATTCCTATTTAAAACTAAATACTTACCTATAAAATAAACCCTATTACATTACATTGTAGCTATTTTAGGGTTTATTTTTATTTTACAGGCAACTTTGTAATTATTTTAACTAGGTACAATAGCTATTTAATAGTTATTAACTATTTAATAGCTACCTAGCTAAAATAACTACAAAAGTACCTGTAAAATAAATCTTAACCTAAGTTACAATTACACCTAACACTACACTATCATTAAATAAATTAAATTAATTAAATACAATTACCTAACATTAAATAAAACTAACTAAAAATAACTAAAGTACCAAAATAATATAATTCCCTACCCTAAACAAAATTACAAATAGCCCTTAAAATGGCCTTTTGCGGGGCATTGCCCCAAAGTAATCAGCTCTTTTACCTGTAAAAAAAAAAATACAATACCCCCCCAACATTACAACCCACCACCCACAAACCCCTACTCTAAAACCCACCCAATCTCCCCTTAAAAAAACTAACACTACCCCCTTGAATTTGCAGATGTCTTCATCCAAGCGGCATCTTCTATCTTCAATCAACCGGAGTAGAGCGGAGCCATCTTGAATCCAGCCGACGCGGAGCCATCCTCTTCCATAGAGGTCCTAACACCGAATGAAGGTTCCTTTAAATGACGTCATACAAGATGGCGTCCCTTGCATTCCGATTGGCTGATAGGATTCTATCAGCCAATTGGAATTAAGGTAGGAAAAATCTGATTGGCTGATGCAATCAGCCAATCGGATTGAAGTTCAATCCGATTGGCTGATCCAATCAGCCAATCAGATTGAGCTTGCATTCTATTGGCTGATTGGAACAGCCAATAGAATGTGAGCTCAATCTGATTGGCTGATTGCATCAGCCAATCGGATTTTTCCTACCTTAATTCTGATTGGCTGATAGAATCCTATCAGCCAATCGGAATTCGAGGGACGCCATCTTGGATGACATCATTTAAAGAAACCTTCATTCAGTGTTAGGACATCTGAAGAAGAGAATTGCTCTGTGTCGGCTGGATTCAAGATGGCTCCGCTCCGGATGATTGAAGATAGAAGATGCTGCTCTTCTGCCCGGATTCGATGAAGACTTCTGGACGGATCGGATGACCGCTTGTGCCCAGCTGGGTGAAGACGGCTCAAGGTAGGGTGATCTTAAAGGGGGTAGTGTTAGGTTTTTTTAAGGGGGGATTGGGTGGGTTTTAGAGTAGGGGTGTGTGGTTGGTAGGTTTTAATGTTGGGGGGGTTGTATTTCTTTTATTTTAAGGTAAAAGAGCTGATTACTTTGGGGCAATGCCCCACAAAAGGCCCTTTTAAGAGCTGGTAAAAGAGCTGATTACTTTGGGGCAATGCCCCGCAAAAGGCCCTTTTAAGAGCTATTTGTAATTTAGTATAGGGTAGGGAATTTTATTATTTTGGGGGCTTTTTTATTTTATTAGGGGCTTAGATTAGGTGTAATTAGTTTAAAATTCTTGTATTTTTTTTATTTTCTGTAATTTAGAGGGTTTTTTTTGTACTTTAGTTATTTTTACTTAATTTTATTTAATGTTAGGTAATTGTAGTTAATGAATTTAATTTATTTAATGATAGTGTAGTGTTAGGTGTAATTGTAACTTAGGTTAGGATTTATTTTACAGGTAATTTTTTATTTATTTTAGCTAGGTAGCTATTAAATAGTTAATAACTATTTAATAACTATTGTACCTAGTTTAAATAATTACAAAGTTGCCTGTAAAATAAAAATAAACCCTAAAATAGTAACAATCTAACTATTAATTATATTGTAGCTATCTTAGGGTTTATTTTATAGGTAAGTATTTAGTTTTAAATAGGAATAATTTATTTAATTATAGGAATATTTAAATAATATTTGTTAGGCGGGTGTTAGGGTTAGGGTTAGACGTAGGTTTAGGGGTTAATTAATTTAATCTAGTGGCAACGACTTTGTGGGCGGCAGATTAGGGGTTAATAATTGTAGTTAGGTTGCGGCGACATTGGGGGCAGCAGATTAGGGGTTAATAAAGATAATGTAGGTGTCGGCGATGTAGGGGGGGCAGGATAGGGGTTAATAAATGTAATGTAGGTGGCGGAGGGCTCCGGGTGCGGCAGTTTAGGGGTTAAACAATTAATTTATTTTCAGTGAGGTCCGGGATCAGCAGGATAGGGGTTAATAACTTTATGTAGGTGGCGGCAGTATAGGGGGCGGTAGATTAGGGGTTAATAGGTATAATGTAGGTGGCGGAGGGGTCCGGGAGTGGAGGTTTAGGGGTTCATATATTTATTATAGTGGCAGCGGGGTCCGGGAGCGGCGGTTTAGGGGTTAATAAGTTTAATTTAGGTGGCGACAGTGTTTGTGCGGTGGTTAAGGGGTTTAATAAGTATAATGTAGGTGGCGGCGGTGTAGGGGGGACAGATTAGGGGTGTTTAGACTCGGGGTACATGTTAGCAAGTTTCGTGCAGACACTTCCCATAGGAATCAGTGGGATATCGGGCAGCAGCGAACATGAGCTCTCGCTGCTGTCAGACTCCCATTGATTCCTATGGGATCCGCCGCCTCCAGGGTGGCGGATTGAAAACCAGGTACGCTGGCCCGGAATAGTGGCGAGCGTACCTGCTAGTTATTTGATAACTAGCAAAATTAGTCAGACTGTAGTGACGTAACCATCGATCTGTGTCGGACTGAGTCCGGCGGATCGTATGTTACGTCACTATATTCTACTTTTTCCGGGCTGTAGGGCTTGATAACTACAGAGAATCAGCCTCGCCACAAATACGCTGCGGAATTCCAGCGTATTTGCGGTTGACGGCTTGATAACTAGAGGCCCTAATCTGCTGCCCCATAATCGCCGCCACTATACTAAAGTTATTAACCCCTAAACCTAACCCTAAGTGTAACCCTAACACCCACTAACTTTAACTTTCCTATTTAAAACTAAATACTTACCTGTAAAATAAACCCTAAGCTAGCTGCAATATAGCTAATAGTTACATTGTAGCTATCTTAGGTATTATTTTTATTTCACAGGCAAGTTTGTATTTATTTTAGCTAGGTAGACTAAGTAATAAATAGTTATTAACTATTTACTAGCTACCTATTTAAAATAAATACAAATTTTCCTGCAAAATAAAACCTAACCTGTCTTACACTAACACCTAATCTTACACTACAATTAACTAAATTACATTAATTAAATACAATTAACTAAATTACAACAATAAACCCCCACTAAATTACACAAAATAAAAAATAAATGATCAAATATTTAAACTAATTGCACCTAATCTAATAGCCCTATCAAAATAAAAAAGCCCCCCCCAAAATAAAAAAAAACCCTAGCCTAAACTAAACTGCCAAAACCCCTTAAAAGGCATTGCCCCAAAGAAATCAGCTCTTTTACCTGTTAAAAAAAATACAAACAACCCCCAACAGTAAAACCCACCAGCCACACAACCAGCCCCCAAATAAAAACCTAAAAAATAAGCTCCCCATTGCCCCAAAAAGGGCATTTGGGCGGGCATTGCCCTTAAAAGAGCATTTAGCTCTTTTTCTGCAAAAAACCCTAAGCTAAAAATAAAACCCACCCAATAAACCCTTAAAAAAACCACTAAACCCCGAAGATCCACTTACAGTTTTTGAAGACCAGACATCTATCCTCAACGAAGCCGGGAGAAGTCTTCATCCAAGCAGCAAGAAGTGGTCCTCCAGGCGGGCAGAAGTCTTCAACCAGATGGCCTCTTCTATCTTCATCCTTCTGACGCGGAGCGGCTCCATCTTCAAGACATCCGGCGCAGAGAATCCTCTTCTTTGGACGGCTACTGAAGAATGAAGGTTCCTGGTTCCTTTAAGGGACGTCATACAAGATGGTGTTTTTATCTAGTCACATAAAGCATATTTGCATATGCCACTGAAACACTAATAACTTTTACTAGAAGCATTGTATATTGCAAAAATGCTACTATTTGAAAATAAAATGCATTCATGCACATATCAGTTTTGTTTTGACTGTTTCTTTAAGTAATTATCTTTACCGCAGGTAATATGGTTTTATTTTAATCAGTCAAATGTATATATTATACATATCATGTACCTATCCTTTTATATAATATCCACCTGTAAATCACACGACTAATTTCTTAATATTTCCCTGAAATTTTTTTTGTATGAAATAAAAACACTTTCATGCTCCTAAGCTTAACTCAGATATTAACTACTGTATAAATTTTAACCTTCTAACCAGAGGTGGAACTACCAGGGATGCAAAGATCACATGTGTGACTGGACCCTGGAGATCTGCCAGTTGGGGAAAGGAGGTGGGTTGGGGCCCAGCAGGTGAGACCGGGCTGCGGGGATTCTATCATGTTGCAAAAGCCCAGGAAGTGAGTAGGTCAGAACAGCCTACATGTCTTACTCTTAACAAAACGAAATGGATGGCGCTGGTCTTGCAGAATAGTAAGTTTCTAATAATAGATAGAAATGGACTTGATGTGCAAGTTAAAATCTGTTGCAATAATGTGCAATATACTCACTCCTTAAGTAATGTGAGTCCTGCTTCTATGGTATATCCCTCTGCGATATGTCCCTCTCCAAAGGAAACAACAAGGAGGTTTTCAAATAGGGCTGGAAAAGGATTAGAACCTCATCAGCAGTAAAGTGATAACTTTAAATTAAAGAAACAAGTAGTAACTTACTTATCCAAAATAGCAAGTCCGGCTCGTCACAGCGAAATAATTGCAAATATGTAAGATAAAAAGTGGTTTATTGTAGCTCTACGCGTTTCAACGCTTAAGCGTCTTTTTCAAGAGCAATAAAAGACAATAAAAACAAGTAACAGTTTGTATGATGCTGTGACAATATAGCCGGTTTTTATACAAATGTATCGATGTTCCAATTTCCTGTCTGTGGCAGGAAATTGGACTCACATGATAGAAACAAAAATAAAAATACAAATTACTACTAGATGTATAGGCCCAACCTTATTCTTAACATTATTGAATCTTTTTATGTCGCTCAATTTAACTTTAAAGTGTAAACTTTATATTTGGTTCGGCATAAACATGAACAATAAGAAATGACCAATCAGTGAATCCTTTTGAATTTTTGTCCAATGAGAAGACAGAGTTAAATTAAGTCCCCATTCGAGTATTCTTTGAGTTTCAGTTCCCTTTAAGGTCCGCTTTAAATTCACGTGATTCTTTTAGCCAATCCCATGATGTTAGAAGATTTTCCGTTGATCTATGACGTCGCGTGGGCTCGTTAGTCACGTGTTATCTCTGACCAATCTGTGAGGTCGTTTTTTCTTGTGATTTTAACCAAATGTGCCGATATAGGGGTTTAAGATCTTACATTCTATGAATAGAAAAAACAGAGAAGCGGCAGTATCCATTCCAATCACACAAAATGACCAATACAATTGCATCTTATCTAGCAGATTTATGGCAATTTTATAAATAATACGATGACATAAAAAGTATGTGCAATGATGTTTTGCACTATAAGGACTTTGAAACATGTTAAAGACAGCAAATTCGATTCTAGTCACTAAATGGTACTTTCCAAAGTTTTCTTTATATTGAAAAGACTTTTGTGGCAGCTTTAAATTGCATACAACTCAATAACATGAAAAAACACACAACCCAATAACATAAACATTTATGCAATGATATGTGCACTGTAAATACTTTGCAAACACATTAATGACCGCATTGTCAATTTTAGTCACATGAAAAAGGAATTTAAGAAGTTTCTCTTTATATTATAAAACCTTTTGAGGTATTTACAATGCGGTCATTAATGTGTTTGCAAAGTATTTACAGTGCACATATCATTGCATAAATGTTTATGTTATTGGGTTGTATGTTTTTTCATGTTATTGAGTTGTATGCAATTTAAAGCTGCCGCAAAAGTCTTTTCAATATAAAGAAAACTTTGGAAAGTACCATTTAGTGACTAGAATCGAATTTGCTGTCTTTAACATGTTTCAAAGTCCTTATAGTGCAAAACATCATTGCACATACTTTTTATGTCATCGTATTATATATAAAATTGCCATAAATCTGCTAGATAAGATGCAATTGTATTGGTCATTTTGTGTGATTGGAATGGATACTGCCGCTTCTCTGTTTTTTCTATTCATAGAATGTAAGATCTTAAACCCCTATATCGGCACATTTGGTTAAAATCACAAGAAAAAATGTCCTCACAGATTGGTCAGAGATAACACGTGACTAACGAGCCCACGCGACGTCATAGATCAACGGAAAATCTTCTAACATCATGGGATTGGCTAAAAGAATCACGTGAATTTAAAGCGGACCTTAAAGGGAACTGAAACTCAAAGAATACTCGAATGGGGACTTAATTTAACTCTGTCTTCTCATTGGACAAAAATTCAAAAGGATTCACTGATTGGTCATTTCTTATTGTTCATGTTTATGCCGAACCAAATATAAAGTTTACACTTTAAAGTTAAATTGAACGACATAAAAAGATTCAATAATGTTAAGAATAAGGTTGGGCCTAAACATCTAGTAGGAATTTGTATTTTTATTTTTGTTTCTATCATGTGAGTCCAATTTCCTGCCACAGACAGGAAATTGGAACATCGATACATTTGTATAAAAAACGGCTATATTGTCACAGCATCATACAAACTGTTACTTGTTTTTATTGTCTTTTATTGCTCTTGAAAAAGACGCTTAAGCGTTGAAACGCGTAGAGCTACAATAAACCACTTTTTATCTTACATATTTGCAATTATTTCGCTGTGACGAGCCGGACTTGCTATTTTGGATAAGTAAGTTACTACTTGTTTCTTTAATTTAAAGTTATCACTTTACTGCTGATGAGGTTCTAATCCTTTTCCAGCCCTATTTGAAAACCTCCTTGTTGTTTCCTTTGGAGAGGGACATATCGCAGAGGGATATACCATAGAAGCAGGACTCACATTACTTAAGGAGTGAGTATATTGCACATTATTGCAACAGATTTTAACTTGCACATCAAGTCCATTTCTATCTATTATTAGAAACTTACTATTCTGCAAGACCAGCGCCATCCATTTTGTTTTGTCAATTGCTTATACAGTCCTTGGGGAGAGACTGAGGAAGGGCAGCGGTCACTTTATTTAACAAGGAGAGTATTGTTTTTAGTACATTGTGTTGAGCATATTTTCTGTTAACATCTATTTGTTTGCCACACACATCTTTGCACAGATGTCTTACTCTTATGTGGCACATTGTTTGGTCCTGCCCCCAGCATTTAAATAGGAGCGGTATCAGACAGCTCCAGTGGATTAAGAGGGAGACAAGTGCTGCACAATGACTGAAAGCAGCACATAAACCATAGCACCTACCTCGGTCCAAGCAAAGACTCAGAGGAGCACTGTGTCTGCATTAATCGAAAATCTCTAAAAGGTAAGTATATGCTCTTAAAGACAAAAAAGGGACAGACACACCAGCGACTCACGGTATTAATTAATTACAGCTTAAGTACACACACACAATATATTGCACTTACTAGAAGTAAGTATAAACAAGCCTTTATAAAATTCCTTTAGGATAGTTCTTTGTATGCTCCCAAGGCTTCCGGTTCCTGTGATTGATTGTCCGTGATGTCAAACGGATGGGGCTTAGATTGTATCCTGAGCTCAGATTTATTCCCTCCTTACTCCACTCTCTCCCGGATTCCTCTGCCTTGCAGCGTTGCTCTCCTGAACACTGAGGGTGGGGCCTCAAAGCAAGCCCAGCAAACTTAAAAAAGTAACTGTAGCAACAATCAATATGCCACATTACCTGTTGAGAAAGTCCGCCCGAGTGCGGACGAAACGCATTCAGGAGAGTAACGCTGCAAGGCAGAGGAATCCAGCAGAGAGTGGAGTAAGGAGGGTATAAATCTGAGCTCAGGATACCAGCTATAATAAGCCCCATCTGTTTGACATCACGGACACTCGATCACAGGAATCGGCAGCCTTGGGAGCACACAAAAAATGAACTATCCAAAAGGATTTTTATAAAGGCTTGTTTTTACTTACTTCTAGTAAGTGTAATATATTGTGTGTGTGTACTTAAGCTGTATTAAATGTATACTGTGAGTCACTGGTGCGCCTGTCCCTTATTTGTCTATTTCACAGCATTCGTTAGAGGACTGACAGGCTATCGCAGTCCGTGAGAAAGGCGGCACCAGACTCAAAGATTGAATTAAAGAAATCATTGCACACAGGAGTGAGCTTAATCACACAGGGAATAGACATTAATCAGAAGATAAAGTATGTTTTAAGGCTAATATAGCCTTCAAGATCATTACAGATATTTACTAATGTGCAAATATCTTTGAAATATCTGGGAAGTGTATATATACAAATATTGGTTGTGAAATTGTGCAGTGTAACATTGAGGGAACAGTCCCATATATTATTAATATTTTAAAAGGTTCTGTCTAAAAGTTTGGCTAATTTTTGAAATATCACAACTAGTTTCTTTTCTGACACTCCACCTAGGGGAGCGCTGCTATTTGTTAAAGGTTTATATGCTCTTATACTCTTCTGACACTGCACAACAGGGACATTTTCACGTGTGAACTACTGCCACACATAAACCACTAGAAACTTTACTTCTGATTGCTGCCTGCGGCACTGACCGGCAAAATTCAAATGAAAAAAGAAGAAAAACTCCTAAGAGCAACAACTAAAGTGATGTACACAATAGGCAGCCTAGTAATGGAGATAAGCAACAATCCTAACAATTAAATAAAATGAAATAAGTTAAAATAACTTAAAATAAGTGTAAATAATAAAAGTTGATGGATAAATGATCTCTCATTGTTAATGGAATCCTTAATATTAAAAAGTAGGTTGAAAGTACCCTTTTTTATGGATAATGCAGTCCATAACATTAAAGGTCAAGTTAAATTTCCAGAGTCATATCTGGTGTAGCTGTCTTGTTATAACCCTTGTGACTCGGTTTACTAAGATGAGAATCTATAAAACATAAAAACAAGTGCATCCCAGACTCTAGGGAAGTACATTTATTGGGTCCCAATTTATCAAGTGTCAGGCAGACATAATCCGCTGTAGCAGATCATGTCAGATCATGTCAGCCTGACATTGATAAATGCCAACAGCTTATTTATCATTGCACAAGCATTGCATGTGAGATGCTTGTTCAATGTCACCCCCTGCACATTCGCAGCCAATCAGCCGCTAGCAGGGGGTGTCATTCATCCCGATCATATACCTCAGAGGTGGCAGAGAAGTTAATGAGCAGTGGTCTTACGACCGCTGCTTCTTAACTTTTTTTCCGGCAAGCCTGAAGGCTCACACGGAAACTGCTGCATTCGCATGATAAATCAGCCCCATTAAGTTAAAATACACTGAAAGGTGCACTTACAGAGTTAAAAGTTCATGTAGGCTTAATCATCACATACTCTGGTATAGGAAATATCCACCTGTAACCTGGTATCTCCTGTGGCCGTAATGTAGTATGGTCCCATCTCTGTAAGAGTATTCACTGCAACCTTGAGGCAAATCCCTGTAGCAGTATCAAAGTATAAAAATAATATAAATAAGGAGGAATAAGGAGTTTACTGTGAAACTAACAGATTTAGATAATCACTCTTGAGATACAATTGTTGCATATGAAACTAAAAGCTAATGTCAGCATATGTTCTCACAGCATAATAAAACACATTATGAAGAAATATAATGAACTTATCCTAAAATGGAGTCTAACACAAAATGGTGTCAGTATAGTTATATATATTCTTACAAGAATGAATTGTATCAATGTTCTAAGGAAATCAACATGGATATCTAGTTCCATATATCACATGAATTAATAAAGGCTTTTAGATCCAACTCATGTAGAATACTCGTATAGAGTGATGACACATCACACGCTATCCAGAGATAGTCATTATTCTATGGTATACTTTCAGTTTTATTTATGACATCAGTAGTGTCCTTTAGGAACATTATTCAGACCATAGGCTGCAAGTGAAAATCTATATAGATGGATAAGTTGTTACCCAAGATTATAGGCCTTCCTTGGGGGACCCAGGTTTTTTTTGTTTATTTTGAGTAGGTAGTAAAACAGTGGGATGTTGGCACAACTGACATTTAAAAATTGGAATTCCTCCTTATTAATAACTCTATACTCCTTAGCATACAGTATCTGATAGAGTTCCTTTTTATATTCTGATGTAGGATCTTTTTTGTGTCTTATGTAGATATTTTCAGTTCCCAGCATTCTATATGATTCGTTTAGATTACTCGCCTGTCTTGTATCACAATCCCTCCCTTTTATCTGATTGTCTGATTACCACATTTCTATCATTTTGTAAATCTTTAAAAGCTTTAAAATAAAAATAAAAAACCCAAGCCAATGTGGCTAAATAAAAATTAATTGAAAAGGATTCTAATTCTAGCCATAAAAGGTTCTTTAAGTATATAAATAGCAAAAAATATAAGAAGGACAATATAGGTACATTAAAATGCATGGAGGGTAGCATGATTAATAGTGACAGGGAGAAGGCTGAGGTACTAAACCAGGTATACACAAGAGAGGAACCAATGGTGGATACTTTGAAACAAACTAGCACATACCATTAACTGGGTTATATATAGAGGATATCAGGAAAAATCTGGATAATATCAAGGTAAATAAAACTCCAGGCCCAGATAGAATTCACCCAAGGGTGTTAAGGGAATTTAGCACTGTTATAGACAAACCTCTACTCTTAATTATTCAAGACTCATTATCCTCAGGCATGGTCCCCCAGGATTGGCGTAAAGCTGATGTGTTGCCACTTTTCAAAAAGGGAAGAAGGGATGATCCAGGAAGCTATAGACCAGTTAGTCTGACATCAATAGTGGGGAAGATATTTGAAGGGATTATAAGAGATTATATTGATGAGTTCAAATCAGCATTGTTTTATGAGAAAAATATCATGTCAAACTAATCTAATTAGATTCTATGAGAAAGTAAGTAAAAATATAGATAAAGGGGAATCAGTTGATGTGATATACTTAGATTTTACAAAGGCGTTTGATACAGTGCCACATGAGAGATTAATGCACAAAATGAAGGGACTGGAAATAGCTGAAAATGTTAGTTCATGGATAAATAACTTGATAAAATATAGGGAGCAATGAGTAGTAGTGAATGGATCATACTCAGATTGGACAAAGGTAATGAGTGGAGTCCCCCAGGGATCAGTACTGGGTCCTGTTCTTTTTTTTTTTTTTTTTAAATAAGTTTTCATTAAAGTTGAAAAATGAAAACAGTACAGAAATGCCATATGTACAGGCATTGCAAAACATACAGAGTCAATAAACCAGTTCAGTGCTATACATAACTTTGCAGGATGTATGATTAGAGGGTGTGAAATAAAGTACAGGTTGGCAATTACATAAAGCAGAAGTGGAAATTAGTCCTACTAAAGTACTGCATATGTAGTGGAGAAATACACATGGTCAACCTCTGTTTTTCTTTCAATAATGCAACTAGAACAACTAGAACAACAACTGTACTTTCCTCCTGGACCATTAGGGGCCACTTATACCTACACGTGTTAAGCGTCAATGAGGAAAATTGGTTTTGGGATTAATATAGAGAAAACCATCAATGTTAACTGCATCAAATGTCCTGTGATTGAGGGGTGCTGTACCTTATACATGCTTCTCCTATAGAAGAAGCAATATACCATTAAGGACATGGGGAAGTGTCTACTTAGTGGGCAGATTCCACAATGCATATAGTGAGGCCCATATCTGCTATAGCTCAATAGATACCTCAATGACCAACAGTTCTAACTACCTTTCCTGGAAGCGGACTTAGCAGCTTGCTCACATAATATAGGCCTACCACATATAAAAACAAATTACAAGGTAGACAGCAGACTAGTATGTGTCAAACTTTTTGACATAGCAGCCTCCAGGAACATAAATAATACAAAACTCTCCCTGAATGAATATAACATTTCAATACTGAACTTTAAGCATGTAGTAAATTTTTTGAGTGTGGGATATCAACCCATCCATGCATAATATAAGCGAAATTCACCTACTACCTCATACAATTTAATGTCTATGGTTTAAAGATACTCCACAGGGGGATGTAGTTGATTAAGGGTTAATAGGTGCCAAGATAGTGGATTGTGCAGGTGGGAGGTATAAGGATATGTAGGGTGCTATCGGATACACAGAGGCACATTCCTGATAGAGATTAAGCTAATAGAGATATTTTTAGATAACGTCCAAACCTCAGATACAAATGACTTCATGTAGTCCATAGTCCGGTTGGCCCTCTTACCCACTACAATGGCAAAACAGTGTTCATGGCACAGGGTTACCAATCAGAGACTAAAGGGTTCACAAATGTCAGCCAGCTCATCAAACAGCCCCTTAAGTCTTGATTCTCTTGTGGGACTTAGCCCACACCATGTCATTCAGCTCTCACGATGCCAGACCCAAGAGGAGGAGGTTTATCTTTCAGTGGGCTAGGGGACATTAGTTGCTGAGAAACTAAGTGGGTCCAATAAGAATGTAACTGCATTTGCTCACCGTACAAGGCAACATTAGGGGATGGGGGATTATGATTGTTAGTAACCACACGGCTATAAGAGTTCAAAGATCCCCTGGCTGTCTTTTTATTGCCGGTTATGGGCACCGATTGGCTCTGCTTCCTTATTGTGCAGCCGTAAGTTTCTCCCCAAGTGCCACATGTGGGTAAACATGCCTCTGCTACCTGGAGTCCCGTATCAGTCCCGGTCTGTGTCGGACGTGCATGTGGTCTCGCGTAGCAGGATGGGTCTCCAAAGATCTGCTCTTGGGCTTCTTCCCTGCATATTTTTGGTCCGGTATCCGCTCGCTGGCTGAAGGGCATTGCATCGCATATCATGCCTCCATGCAGCTTTGAGATTGTCTGCATAGGTACAAGATCGGGCAGGGTTTTTGCTGGATCCGAGGTCTGCTCTGGAGCTAAAAGAGCCGCCACTCTGGCCAGGCTAGGATCAGGGCTTTCATTTTCAGCCGGAGTAAGTTCAGCGGGTGCCTGCAGTGATACCTTAGGAAGCCGTCCTCCAGAGAGTATAACACAAAAATCTCTCTCTAGGTCTCGAAAGTAGTCCTGAAGGAGACTGCTCGTTCGCGCCTCCCACCTTGCTAAAGCTTCCATTTCCACCTGGTGAGTGCAGAAGCAATTATGGCTCAGAGTAGATCCTTTCTGTGGGCAATGGTTTTCTTGTAGAAGTAGGACAAGCAGTTAGAACACAACTGCTATACCCCAAACGTGGGGGGGGGGTGCTGATTCCTTGTAGTGAGGCCGCCGCCTAAGGTTCCAGCAGTCCAGATCTGGGTCTAGTTATCATGAACCCGGCAAATTTGGTGTCGTTAGGATCCACAGTTTGTGGGCTATTTAAAGTTACCAATGATTTTAGTCTAAATTGCAGGATAGACTAAATAACCGGGGGGTTAGGAACTTCCAACTCAGAGCCACAGATATTGCGACCAAGCATGGCCGCTGCCTAGACACGCCCCCGGGTCCTGTTCTTTTTAATATTTTTATAAATGACTTGGAGCAAGGATTAAATAGCGACATCTCTATTTTTGCAGATGATACTAAGTTAAGTAAGGTCATTAGGTCAGAGCAGGATGAACTTTCGTTACAAAGGGATCTGCAAAAATTAGAAGTATGGGCAGGTAAATGGAAAACTAGATTTAATACAGGAAAATACAATGTTCTACATTTTGGCAGTAAAAATAAGCAGGCAATTTATTATTTAAATGGGATAAGACTTAGCCAAACAGAGGAGAAAAGGGATTTGGAGGTAATAATAGATAACAAGCTAAAGATGGGTGCACAATGCAGGGCAGAGGCTTCAAAGGCTAATAAGATACTAGCATGTATTAAAAGAGGCATTGATTCAAGGGAGGAAAGCATAATTATGTCACTATATAAAGCCCTGGTAAGACCTTACCTTGAGTATGGAGTGCAGTTCTGGGGACCGATCTCAAAAAAAGATACTGCAGAACTAGAAAGAGTTCAGAGAAGGGCCACAAAGCTTATAAGGGGAATGGATAATTTAAGCTATGAGGAGAGGCTAGCCAAACTTGGTCTGTTTTCTTTAGAAAAAAGGCGCTTGAGAGGTGACATGATTACTTTATATAAATATATTCAAGGCCCATATACAGAGATGGCAGAAGCTCTGTTTATTCCAAGAAAATTGATTGTGACAAGAGGTCACAATTTAAGGTTGAAAGGAAAGGAGATTTAATCTCCTGCAATGAAAATTTGTTTCACTGTAAGAGCAATAAAATTGTGGAACTCATTACCAAAGGATAATATCCTTTGGATATGCTAATATCCTAGATACATTTAAAATTTATTTGGATACATTTCTGTGTAGAAACAAAATTCATGGATATGATTGCTTGTATTAAATGGGTCACCTTTTAGTGGTATTATTTAAGTTTAACTAGAGCTTTTTGTAAGTATTTTATATTTGTATAGGTTGAACTCGATGGACTTCAGTCTTTTTTCATCCTCATCTACTATGTTATTATGTTATCTTTCCACTGTAGAAAGATTATCATTGTATTTCGTTATGAGACTATTTGTCCTTTTCTCAAACATTTTATCCAGTTCTTCTTCAATTATTTGATTAAAAATGGGAAAATAATCACCACCATGCATGTAATAGATAAAAAGTGGATGATTTTTTTAAAACAACTGTGTTGTAAAACAATGAAATCATGGACACTTAAATTTAGTAGTTCCTCCATCCCTGTGTTATATTCAGAATTTGAAGAATCCTCCCTCAACAGGCTATTTAAAGAACCGATGGCTGTATAATCCTCAAAATTTAAAACCAACAGTTTATCAGTTTCTTTTTTTGTGTTTAGCTCTTCCTTTACATAGTATCATTTGAAGGTCATTTTTCTAATATACTTTTGTAAGTCTAAATATATTTAAACCTGTTTTCCTCCCCTACATCCCCATTTAATTCCCACTGTCATTTACCTCTTCTCCTTCTTGCTTTGCGGATGTAGATTTGGTTTGGTGTCCGAAATTGGGCGTTTTCACAGCTTGACGTTCCCTAAAAAATTCTCATTAGGAAGGATGGTGTGTTTTAAATATCTTTCCGCCTTTTCTTTGATTTAGTATAGTGTGCTCTCTTAGGCCTAGATTTGGAGTTCGGCGGTAGCCGTCAAAACCAGCGTTAGAGGCTCCTAACGCTGGTTTTGGCCGCCCGCTGGTATTTGGAGTCAGTGATTAAAGGGTCTAACGCTCACTTTTCAGCCGCGACTTTTCCATACCGCAGATCCCCCTACGCCATTTGCGTAGCCTATCTTTTCAATGGGATCTTTCTAACGCTGGTATTTAGAGTCGTTTCTGAAGTGAGCGTTAGAGCTCTAACGACAAAATTCCAGCCGCCTGAAAATAGCAGGAGTTAAGAGCTTTCTGGCTAACGCCGGTTTATAAAGCTCTTAACTACTGTACCCTAAAGTACACTAACACCCATAAACTACCTATGTACCCCTAAACCGAGGTCCCCCCACACCGCCGACACTCTATTTAAATTTTTAACCCCTAATCTTCCGACCGCCACCTACGTTATACTTATGTACCCCTAATCTGCTGCCCCTAACCCCGCCGACCCCTATATTATATTTCTTAACCCCTAACTTGCCCCCCACAACGTCGCCGCAAGCTACTTAAAATAATTAACCCCTAATCTTCCGACCGCAAATCGCCGCCACCTACGTTATCCCTATGTACCCCTAATCTGCTACCCCTAACATCGCCGACCCCTATATTATATTTATTAACCCCTAATCTGCCCCCCTCAACGTCGCCGACACCTGCCTACACTTATTAACCCCTAATCTGCCGAGCGGACCTGAGCGCTACTATAATAAAGTTATGAACCCCTAACCCGCCTCACTAACCCTATCATAAATAGTATTAACCCCTAATCTGCCCTCCCTAACATCGCCGACACCTAACTTCAATTATTAACCCCTAATCTGCCGACCGGAGCTCACCGCTATTCTAATAAATGTATTAACCCCTAAAGCTAAGTCTAACCCTAACACTAACACCCCCCTAAGTTAAATATAATTTTTATCTAACGAAATTAATTAACTCTTATTAAATAAATGATTCCTATTTAAAGCTAAATACTTACCTGTAAAATACATCCTAATATAGCTACAATATAAATTATAATTATATTATAGCTATTTTAGGATTAATATTTATTTTACAGGTAACTTTGTAATTATTTTAACCAGGTACAATAGCTATTAAATAGTTAAGAACTATTTAATAGTTACCTAGTTAAAATAATAACAAAATTACCTGTAAAATAAATCCTAACCTAAGTTATAATTAAACCTAACACTACCCTATCAATAAAATAATTAAATAAACTACCTACAATTACCTACAATTAACCTAACACTACACTATCAATAAATTAATTAAATACAATTCCTACAAATAAATACAATTAAATAAACTAGCTAAAGTACAAAAAATAAAAAAGATCTAAGTTACAGAAAATAAAAAAATATTTACAAACATAATAAAAATATTACAACAATTTTAAACTAATTACACCTACTCTAAGCCCCCTAATAAAATAACAAAGCCCCCCAAAATAAAAAATTCCCTATCCTATTCTAAATTAAAAAAGTTACAAGCTCTTTTACCTTACCAGCCCTGAACAGGGCCCTTTGCGGGGCATGCCCCAAGAATTTCAGCTCTTTTGCCTGTAAAAGAATAAATACAATACCCCCCCCCCCCCCAACATTACAACCCACCACCCACATACCCCTAATCTAACCCAAACCCCCTTAAATAAACCTAACACTAAGCCCCTGAAGATCTTCCTACCTTGTCTTCACCATACCAGGTTCACCGATCCGTCCTGAAGAGCTCCTCCGATGTCCTGATCCAAGCCCAAGCGGGGGCTGAAGAGGTCCATGGTCCAGTCAAAGTCTTCATCCAAGCGGGGCAGAAGAGGATCTTCCATCCGATTGAAGTCATCATCCAGGCGGCATCTTCGATCTTCTTCCATCCGGAGCGAAGCGGCAGGATCCTGAAGACATCCAGCGCGGAACATCCATCCGGACCGACGACTGAACGACGAATGACTGTTCCTTTAAGGGACGTCATCCAAGATGGCGTCCCTCGAATTCCGATTGGCTGATAGGATTCTATCAGCCAATCGGAATTAAGGTAGGAATTTTCTGATTGGCTGATGGAATCAGCCAATCAGAATCAAGTTCAATCCGATTGGCTGATCCAATCAGCCAATCAGATTGAGCTCGCATTCTATTGGCTGTTCCGATCAGCCAATAGAATGCGAGCTCAATCTGATTGGCTGATTGGATCGGCTAATCGGATTGAACTAGATTCTGATTGGCTGATTCCATCAGCCAATCAGAAAATTCCTACCTTAATTCCGATTGGCTGATAGAATCCTATCAGCCAATCGGAATTCGAGGGACGCCATCTTGGATGACGTCCCTTAAAGGAACAGTCATTCGTCGTTCAGTCGTCGGTCCGGATGGATGTTCCGCGCTGGATGTCTTCAGGATCCTGCCGCTTCGCTCCGGATGGAAGAAGATCGAAGATGCCGCCTGGATGATGACTTCAATCGGATGGAAGATCCTCTTCTGCCCCGCTTGGATGAAGACTTTGACCGGACCATGGACCTCTTCAGCCCCCGCTTGGGCTTGGATCAGGACATCGGAGGAGCTCTTCAGGACGGATCGGTGAACCTGGTATGGTGAAGACAAGGTAGGAAGATCTTCAGGGGCTTAGTGTTAGGTTTATTTAAGGGGGTTTGGGTTAGATTAGGGGTATGTGGGTGGTGGGTTGTAATGTTGGGGGGGGGGTATTGTATTTATTCTTTTACAGGCAAAAGAGCTGAAATTCTTGGGGCATGCCCCGCAAAGGGCCCTGTTCAGGGCTGGTAAGGTAAAAGAGCTTGTAACTTTTTTAATTTAGAATAGGGTAGGGAATTTTTTATTTTGGGGGGCTTTGTTATTTTATTAGGGGGCTTAGAGTAGGTGTAATTAGTTTAAAATTGTTGTAATATTTTTATTATGTTTGTAAATATTTTTTTATTTTCTGTAACTTAGATCTTTTTTATTTTTTGTACTTTAGCTAGTTTATTTAATTGTATTTATTTGTAGGAATTGTATTTAATTAATTTATTGATAGTGTAGTGTTAGGTTAATTGTAGGTAATTGTAGGTAGTTTATTTAATTATTTTATTGATAGGGTAGTGTTAGGTTTAATTATAACTTAGGTTAGGATTTATTTTACAGGTAATTTTGTTATTATTTTAACTAGGTAACTATTAAATAGTTCTTAACTATTTAATAGCTATTGTACCTGGTTAAAATAATTACAAAGTTACCTGTAAAATAAATATTAATCCTAAAATAGCTATAATATAATTATAATTTATATTGTAGCTATATTAGGATGTATTTTACAGGTAAGTATTTAGCTTTAAATAGGAATCATTTATTTAATAAGAGTTAATTAATTTCGTTAGATAAAAATTATATTTAACTTAGGGGGGTGTTAGTGTTAGGGTTAGACTTAGCTTTAGGGGTTAATACATTTATTAGAATAGCGGTGAGCTCCGGTCGGCAGATTAGGGGTTAATAATTGAAGTTAGGTGTCGGCGATGTTAGGGAGGGCAGATTAGGGGTTAATACTATTTATGATAGGGTTAGTGAGGCGGGTTAGGGGTTCATAACTTTATTATAGTAGCGCTCAGGTCCGCTCGGCAGATTAGGGGTTAATAAGTGTAGGCAGGTGTCGGCGACGTTGAGGGGGGCAGATTAGGGGTTAATAAATATAATATAGGGGTCGGCGATGTTAGGGGTAGCAGATAAGGGGTACATAGGGATAACGTAGGTGGCGGCGATTTGCGGTCGGAAGATTAGGGGTTAATTATTTTAAGTAGCTTGCGGCGACGTTGTGGGGGGCAAGTTAGGGGTTAAGAAATATAATATAGGGGTCGGCGGGGTTAGGGGCAGCAGATTAGGGGTACATAAGTATAACGTAGGTGGCGGCGGTTTACGGAGCGGCAGATTAGGGGTTTAAAAAAATATGCAGGGGTCAGCGATAGCGGGGGCGGCAGATTAGGGGTTAATAAGTGTAAGGTTAGGGGTGTTTAGACTCGGGGTACATGTTAGAGTGTTAGGTGCAGACGTAGGAAGTGTTTCCCCATAGGAAACAATGGGGCTGCGTTAGGAGCTGAACGCTGCTTTTTTGCAGGTGTTAGCTTTTTTTTCAGCTCAAACAGCCCCATTGTTTCCTATGGGGGAATCGTGCACGAGCACGTTTTTGAGGCCGGCCGCGTCCGTAAGCAACTCTGGTATCGAGAGTTGCATTTGCGGTAAAAATGCTCTACGCTCCTTTTTTGGAGCCTAACGCAGCATTTGATTAAACTCTCGATACCAGAGTTAAATTTATGGTGCGGCCAGAAAAAAGCCCGCGGAGCGTTAGCAGCCCTTTTACCGCCGAACTCCAAATCTAGGCCTATGGTTTCTGTTCAGTCACTCTGAATATCTGTTGGAAAGCGTAATCTTAACTTGCTTAATCTCCCCCTGTCGTCTAGAATCTTTAATACTTGTATGTTTAGGTTGATATTTTTACTATGGGAGATGTCATGTCTGTTCCTCTTAGGTGTATCAATGTTTTTACTATCCTAATTTCTAATGGCTATATTTTAATTTCTATTTTTGTAGTCATTCCCATGTTTGTTATTTTTGTTAATGTAATGTTTATTTTTGTATCTGTATCTGAAAATATTACCTTTATAGTTATTAATATCCCTCTTTAGTTTGGATGATTTATTTTCTTTTAATTATGTTTCAAAACTCTGAACTATTTTGATAAATTTTCTTCCACTTTTCTGCCTGTTTGTTAACATCAATGTTTCTATTTATTTCTTTGATTTCATCTTTAAATTTCTCTAAAATTACCTCTCTGTTTATCTTATTAATATTAATATAATATTTATATTATATTATTTGTATTCTTGTTTTTATATTAGTTTATTAATTTACATATCTCTAATTGTCTTTTTTTTTTGGTCTACTTCTATCTTATATTTTTTTACATGTAAAAAAATAATCGCCTAGATTACGAGTCTTGTGTTAGCCTTAAAAAGCAGCATTGAGAGGTCCCAATGCTGCTTTTAACGCCCGCTGGTATTACGAGTCTGGCAGGTACAGGTGTACCGCTCACTTTTTTTTCCGCAACTTGAACATACCGCAAATCCACTTACTTCAGTTGCGTTTCCCATATTTTTAATGGGATTTTCCTAATGCCGGTATTATGAGTCTTGGAAAAAGTGAGCGGTAGACCCTCTCCTGTCAAGACTCGTACCGCATTTAAAAGTCAGTAGTTAAGAGTTTTATGGGCTAATGCTGTAACATAAAACTCTTAACTAAAGTGCTTAAAAGTACACTAACACCCATAAACTACCTATTAACCCCTAAACCGTGCCCCCCACATCGCAAACACTTAAATAAAATATTTAACCCCTAATCTGTCGAACCGGACATCGCCACAACTTTAATAAATATTTTAACCCCTAAACCGCCACACTCCCACCTCGCAAACGCTAGTTAAATTGTATTAACCCCTAATCTGCCGTCCCTAACATCGCTGACATCTACCTACATTTATTAACCCCTAGTCTGCCGCCCCCAACTTCGCCGCCATTATATTAAATGTATTAACCCCTAAATCTAAGTCTAACCCTAACCCTAACACCCCCCTAACTTAAGTATAATTTAAATAAATTGAAATAAAATTACTAAAATTGACTAAATTATTCCTATTGAAAACTAAATACTTACCTATAAAATAAACCCTAAGATAGCTACAATATAACTAATAGTTACATTGTAGCCATCTTAGGGTTTATTTTTATTTTACAGGCAACCTTGTATTTATGTTAACTAGGTACAATAGTTATTAAATAGTTATTAACTATTTAATAACTACCTAGCTAAAATAAGTACAAATTTACCTGTAAAATAAAACATAACCTAAGTTACAATTACACCTAACACTACACTATAATTAAATTAATTACCTAAATTAACTACAATTAAATTAAATAAACTTAAGTACGAAAACAAACAAACACTAAATTACAGAAAATAATAAAATAATTACAAGTTTTTAAAACTAATTACACCTAATCTAATCCCCCTAAGAAAATAAAAAAGCCCCCCAAAATAAAAAATTCCCTACCCTATACTAAATTACAAATAGCCCTTAAAAGGGCCTTTTGCAGGGCATTGCACCAAAGTAGTCAGCTCTTTCACCTGTAAAAAAAAAATACAATACCCCTCCCAACATTAAAACCCACCACCCACACACCCAACCCTACTCTAAAACCCACCCAACCCCCCTTAATAAAACCTAACACTAACCCCTTGAAGATCACCCTACCTTGAGACATCTTCACCCAGCCGGGCCGAAGTCCTCCACGAAGCCGGGCAGAAGTGGTCCTCCAGACAGGCAGAAGTCTTCATCGAAGCTGGCCTTAAGAGGTCCTCCAGATGGGCAGAAGTCTTCATCCAGATGGCATCTTCTATCTTCATCCATCCAGAGCCGAGCGGGTCCATCTTCAAGACATCGGACGCGGAGCATCCTCTTCCAACGAAGTCCAACTGAAGAATGAAGGTTCCTTTGAATGACGTCATCCAAGATGGCGTCCCTTGAATTTCGATTGGCTGATAGAATTATATCAGCCAATCGGAATTAAGGTAGAAAAAATTCTATTGGCTGATTGGATCAGCCAATAGGATTTAACTTCAGTCCTATTGGCTGATTGCATCAACCAATAGGATTTTTTCTACCTTAATTCCGTTTGGCTGATAGAATTCTATCAGCCAATCGGAATTCAAGGGACACCATCTTGGATGACGTCATTTAAAGGAACCTTCATTCTTCAGTTGGACTTTGTTGGAAGAGGATGCTCCATGTCGGATGTCTTGAAGATGGACCTGCTCTGCTCTGGATGGATGAAGATAGAAGATGCCGCCTGGATGAAGACTTCTGCCCATCTGGAGGACCTCTTCTGACCGGCTTTGATGAAAACTTCTGCCCGTCTGCAGGACCACTTCTGCCCGGCTTTGTGGAGGACTTCGACCCGGCTGGGTGAAGATGTCTCAAGGTAGGGTGATCTTCAAGGGGTTAGTGTTACATTTTATTTAGGGGGGATTGGGTGGGTTTTAGAGTAGGTTTGGGTGTGTGGGTGGTGGGTTTTAATGTTGGGGGGTATTGTATTTTTTTTACAGGTAAAAGAGCTGATTACTTTGGGGCAATGCCCCGCAAAAGGACCTTTTAATGGCTATTTGTAATATAGTATAGGGTAGGGAATTTTTTTATTTGTGGGTGCTTTTTTATTTTCTTAGGGAGATTAGATTAGGTGTAATTAGTTTAAAAAACTTGTAATTATTTTATTATTTTCTGTAATTTAGTGTTTGTTTTTTTCGTACTTTAGATAACTGTTTTAAATTGTATTTAATTGTATTTAGTTTAGTTAATTAATTTAATTATAGTGTAGTGTTAGGTGTAATTGTAACTTAGGTTAGGATTTATTTTACAGGTAAATTTATCTTTATTTTAAATAAGTAGCTATTAAATAGTTAATAACTATTTAATAACTATTGTACCTAGTTAAAATAAATACAAAGTTGCCTGTAAAATAAAAATAAATCCTAAAATAGCTACAATGTAACTATTAGTTATATTGTAGCTATCTTACGCCTAGATTTAGAGTTTTGCGTTAGAAGGGGTGCGTTAGCTACGCGTGTTTTTTTTCCCCGCACCTTTTAAACAACGCTGGTATTGAGAGTTCTCTGAAGGGTTGCGTTAGGCTCTAAAAAGGGAGCGTACAGGCATATTTACCGCCACTTCAACTCTCAATACCAGCGTTGCTTACGGACGTGGCCAGCTTCAAAAACGTGCTCGTGCATGATATCCCCACAGGAAACAATGGGGCAGTTTGAGCTTAAAAAAAACCTAACACCTGGAAAAAATCAGCGTTCAGCTCCTAACGCAGCCCCATTGTTTCCTATGGGGAAACACTTCTTAAGTCTGCACCTAACACCCTAACATGAACCCCGAGTCTAAACACCCCTAATTTTACACTTATTAACCCCTAATCTGTCGCCCCTGCTATCGCTGACCCCTGCATTATATTATTAACCCCTAATCTGCCGCTCCGGACACCGCCGCAACCTACATTATCCCTATGAACCCCTAATCTGCTGCCCCTAACACCGCCGACCCCTATATTATATTTATTAACCCCTAATCTGCGCCCCCCCAACGTCGCCGCTACCTTACCTACACTTCTTAACCCCTAATCTGCTGACCGGACCTCGCCGCCACTATAATAAATGTATTAACCCCTAAACCGCCTCACTCCCGCCTCAAAAACCCTATAATAAATTTTATTAACCCCTAATATGCCCTCCCTAACATCGCCGACACCTAACTTCAAGTATTAACCCCTAATCTGCCTAGCGGACCACGCCGCTACCGTAATAAATGTATTAACCCCTAAAGCTAAGTCTAACCCTAACATTAACACCCCCCTAAGTTAAATATAATTTTTATCTTACGAAATAAATTAAATCTTATTAAATAAATGATTCCTATTTAAAGCTAAATACTTACCTGTAAAATAAACCCTAACATAGCTACAATATAACGAATAATTATATTGTAGCTATTTTAGGATTTATTTTTATTTTACAGGCAACTTTGTATTTATTTTAACTCGGTACAATAGCTATTAAATAGTTAATAACTATTTAATAGCTACCTAGTTAAAATAAGTACAAAATTGGGGGCGGAGCCAACTACCGACTTGAATAGACGCTTTCATTTAGAGCTCCTGGACCAAGTCCTATACCAAATAACTAAAAAGCTGTTTTTTCAGGGAAAAAAACAATCATCTACTGCTCTACTTTAACTTATCCTGTGTGCTAACATACTTCAGCCCATTAAGCAGCTACCCAAGAGATATAAATCTGGTGCAGCGCTCCTACATGAAGCAGCTCCGAAGCTCCCAAAACCACAATGCCATCTTAACCCTCACTTTGCAACGCAGCAAGGTAGAATGTCTGAACATAGTTCTACAAAACGAATAACAGGTGACAGTCTGATGGGAGAAAATCTGGACCTGCAACCGGACTACTCCTTACCTTACTTCTAACATCTTAACCTGTTGGACACATAAAATCCGGTATCATGCATTCGGAGCTGCTGATCCCCCTAGCCTCCCCCCCTTCCTGTTTCCCTTGCTGGTATCTGGGCCTCAGCATATTCAAAATTGCTTTAACAGCGACATGGTGCACATGGATGAGAGGGAGTTAACGATTCTCCAACAATGGGACGATCACATTACAGACCTCCAGCAGAGCCTGTTAGCGGTAATTGAACTAGCCAGATCTCTTCCACAAATCCCACAAACAGCCCTACAGCACGGAAGCTTGGAGGTTCCCCATCAGATTGCGGGTCCGCTGGCTCTGCAGGAGGATGAAGCTTCTAGTGACCGGAATACCTCAGAGCTCATTGGTGAGTCCCCCCACGTTAAGCTCCTAGACACTGAGACATTATTTGATAGCGGGTCAGAAGACACATTATACACGGCAGACCCGCATTCTTCCCGCACTCACATGGCCTCCAGCTGGGGTGGAATAAAAATTCCCACAGGGGACTTAATTATACCTGCTGAACTTATCAGTTCCCATTATCAGCCTACGGGGGTCTCTTCTACCTTACTGCTTGAACTCAGAAGGGTTCTGAGACAAACTCTGAGCCACATCTATGAACTTGATCAATCCGACTTAGCTGATCTAAAATCTGGAGTTGGCTAGATGCTCACATAACTTTATATTTGTCTATATGTGTTGTACTGGACATTATCTACCCACAAGGTTAAATGATTCTTTTCCCTCTCCATGTTATGCCATCAGTCCCTTATGGGCAACAATACCGTTATGTTATACTATGTGTGTATGTTCTAGTTAACTGATAGTAATTCTGACAGTTTATGCTACAGTTATTTTTTCCATATGCTCTTTGAAAGGAGATATTTGAGTGTTTCTGTTTTTAAGTTGTTCTTGTGTTTTAAGGACCTGATCTAGAAAGCTCTCTCAACATCACTAACGCCTTATTCCTATATTAACAACTAACTTGGCGACGGAGGAGTCCCTAGAACATTAGCTGACATAGAGAAGGCTGTAGCCGCTACTCCCACCTAGAAATAAAACATTAAAGTTGTTACTTGACTCTTTTAAAAATCCCTTGACACCCTTGGTCTGCTTGAGAGATAAGAATAGCATAGACCCTATACGTTCATGGTGACACAATGCTCTCCTGCATGGGCGTGGCCTGCGGCCGGGGCAGCGCTATGTGCAGAGAGCTTAAGATAGATAGACTAGCACATGGGCACCATACATGTACACAGCCACTAATGCTAGATCAGTAACTCTACTTATTCATTAATAGGTGTTTTTCAAGTTTTAATTTCCCATTTATACCCTTTTACTATGCACATCTCTACTTATAATCCCATGGCTATATGTTTCTGATCATCAACTAGTATTACATCATCCAAGGAGACCACTCCGTTTAGAGACAGTTAACACATATCTTTCTTACTAATCCCTCATTTTTATATCCTCCTCACCCCAGATACCAGAAATCCTTCTTACCCTCTTTTTACTTTCTTAACTTAAGCGGCTCTCGCCCGCTGTAATCCTTTCTTCTCTTCTTTCCAAGCAAATCATAAATCTAGCTCCCTCCTATACCTTAATTCACTTTTAACAGATGAACCACACTATGATTGGTATAGGGACTTAGGGACCACTCTCATCACTAATAAAATAAAATGGAGGCATCATGATAGTATGTCCAGACACTGATACTAATGATATACTAGTTGCTAACTCTAACTTTATATTGGTCTCAAGTAATACAAAAAGAGCTTTAGATCTTATATTATAACATATATCGGATACTACTCCCTTATCGATAAACCTGAGATGTGATATATTTGAAGCTCTCTTTAATAGACTTAGTTTATGGTATTCCAGGGCTTTAGGTGCAATTGTAGTAATAGTAATGTTGGTACTTTAAAGTTCAGACAATGTCTTACTTAATTTTTATATATGTGAAATGTTTGTTTATCCTTACCATTGTCAATGTGTGCCTGGACAAATCACTTATTGCCTCAATAAAAAATTATATCCAAAAAAAAAAAATAAAGTACAAAATTACCTGTAAAATAAATCCTAACCTAAGTTACAATTAAACCTAACACTACACTATCAATAAATTAACTAAACTATCTACAATTATCTACAATTAAATCAACTAAACTAAAAAAAAAAAAAAAACACTAAATTACAAAAAATAAAAAAAGATTACAAGAATTTTAAACTAATTACACCTACTCTAAGCCCCCTAAAAAAATAACAAAGCCCCCCAAAATAAAAAAATGCCCTACCCTATTCTAAAATAAAAACTTAACAGCTCTTTTACCTTAACAGCCCTTAAAAGGGCCTTTTGCGGGGCATGCCCCAAAGAAAACAAACAGCTCTTTTGCATTTAAATAAACATACAATACCCCCCAACATTACAACCCACCACCCACATACCCCTAATCTAACCCAAACACCCCTTACAAAACCTAACACTAAGCCCCTGATCTCCCTACCTTATCTTCACCACGCCGGGTATCATCGATCCGTCCAGAAGAGGGTCCGAAGTCTTCATCCTATCTGGCAAGAAGAGGTCCAGAAGAGGGTCCAAAGTCTTCATCCTATCCGGCAAGAAGAAGACATCCAGACCGGTAGACATCTTCATCCAGACGGCATCTTCTATCTTCTTCCATCCGGCGCGGAGCGGGACCATCTTGAGGCAGCCGACGCGGATCCATCCTCTTCTTCCGGCCACTCCCGACAAATGAAGGTTCCTTTAAGTGACGTCATCCAAGATGGCGTCCCTCGAATTCCGATTGGCTGATAGGATTCTATCAGCCAATCGGAATTAAGGTAGGAAAAATCTGATTGGCTGATCCAATCAGCCAATCAGATTGAGCTCGCATTCTATTGGCTGATCGGAACAGCGCCTGGATGAAGATGTCTACCGGTCCGGATGTCCTCTTCTTGCCGGATAGGATGAAGACTTCGGACCCTCTTCTGGACCTCTTCTTGCCGGATAGGATGAAGACTTCGGACCCTCTTCTGGACGGATCGGTGATACCCGGCGTGGTGAAGATAAGGTAGGGAGATCTTCAGGGGTTTAGTGTTAGGTTTTTTAAGGGGTGTTTGGGTTAGATTAGGGGTATGTGGGTGGTGGGTTGTAATGTTGGGGGGGTATTGTATGTTTATTTAAATGCAAAAGAGCTGTTTTCTTTGGGGCATACCCCGCAAAAGGCCCTTTTAAGGGCTGGTAAGGTAAAAGAGCTGTTAAGTTTTTATTTTAGAATAGGGTAGGGCATTTTTTTATTTTGGGGGGCTTTGTTATTTTTTTAGGGGGCTTAGTGTAGGTGTAATTAGTTTAAAATTCTTGTAATCTTTTTTTATTTTTTGTAATTTAGTGTTTGTTTTTTTTGTAATTTAGTTTAGTTGATTTAATTGTAGATAATTGTAGATAGTTTAGTTAATTAATTTATTGATAGTGTAGTGTTAGGTTTAATTGTAACTTAGGTTAGGATTTATTTTACAGGTAATTTTGTAATTATTTTAACTAGGTAGCTATTAAATAGTAAATAACTATTTAATAGCTATTGTACCTAGTTAAAATAAATACAAAGTTGCCTGTAAAATAAATATTAATCCTAAAATAGCTACAATATAATTATTATATATATTGTAGCTATATTAGGGTTTATTTTACAGGTAAGTATTTAGCTTTAAACAGTATTAATTTATTTAATAAGAGTTAATTTATTTTGTTAGATAAAAATGATATTTAACTTAGGGAGGTGTTAGTGTTAGGGTTAGACTTAACTTTAGGGGTTAATACATTTATTATAGTAGCGGCGAGGTCCGGTCGGCAGATTAGGGGTTAATACTTGAAGATAGGTGTCGGCGATGTTAGGGAGGGCAGATTAGGGGTTAATAAGTGTAGGTAGGTAGCGGCAACATGGGGGGGGCAGATTAGGGGGTAATAAATATAATATAGGGGTCGGCGATGTTAGGGGCAGCAGATTAGGGGTACATAGGGATAATGTATGTGGCGGCAGTGTGTGGTCGGCAGATTAGGGGTTAAAATTTTTTATTAGAGTGGCGGGACCTCAGTTTAGGGGTACATAGGTAGTTTATTGGTGTTAGTGTACTTTAGAGCACAGTAGTTAAGAGCTTTATGAACCAGCGTTAGCCCATAAAGCTCTTAACTCCTGACTTTTTTCTGTGGCTGGAGTTTTGTCGTTAGAGTTCTAACGCTCACTTCAGTCAAGACTCTAAATACCAGCGTTAGAAAGATCCCATTGAAAAGATAGGATACGCAATTGACGTAAGGGGATCTGCGGTATGGAAAAGTCGTGGCTGGAAAGTGAGTGTTAGACCCTTACCTACAAGCCTCTAAATACCAGCGGGCGGCCAAAACCAGCATTAGGACCCCCTAACACTGGTTTGGACTGCTAACGCAGAACTCTAAATCTAGGCGTTAGGGTTTATTTTATAGGTAAGTATTTCGTTTTAAATTGGAATAATTTAGTTAATTGTAGTAATTTTAATTAGATTTATTTAAATTATATTTAAATTAGGGGGTTAGGGTTAGACTTAGGTTTAGGGGTTAATACATTTAATATAGTGGCAGTGACTTTGTGGGGGTTAATAATTGTAGTTAGGTTTCACGACATTGGGGGTGGCAGATTAGGGGTTAATAAATATAATGTAGGTGTCGGCGATGTTGGGGGCAGCAGATTAGGGGTTCATAAGTATAATGTAGGTGGTGTCGGCGGTGTCCGGAGTGGCAGATTAGGGGTTAATAATAAAATGCAGGTGTCTACGATGTTGGGTGCGGCAGATTAGAGGTTAATAAGTGTAAGATTAGGGGTTCATGTAAGGGTGTTAGGTGTAGACATTAAATGTATTTTCCCATAGGAATCAATGGGGCTGAGTTAGGAGCTGAACACTGCTTTTTTGCAGGTGTTAGGTTTTTTTTCAGCCGACTCTGCCCCATTGATTCCTATGGGGAAATCGTGCACAAGCACGTTTAGCCAGCTCACCACTACCATAAGCAGCGCTGGTATTGAGATGATATGTGGAGCTAAATTTTGCTCTCTGCTCACTTTTCTGAGGCTAACGCTGGGTTTTTAAAGACCCGTAATACCAGCAATGTCTGTAGGTGAGCAGAAACTGCTCATTAGCACCGCAAGCCTTACCGACAAAAACTCGTAATCTAGTCAAATGTATTTTGTTCATTATTATATGCATTTGAATATATTGTGTCTTGTTTTCCATACATAGGTCCATACATGTTTCAGCTCATATGAGTGACATATATGAAATACTGTGTAGACCATACATTGATTAAGCAGGGACAAGGTCTCTAAAATGAATTGGGTACTCCATAACTGTGTATGAATTATGAGATGTATGTGATGATTGCGCTTGTAATTTCAATAACTTTGGAGGCATGTAATACTGTAAAACATTAGCCATGTGATGATTTTTTTGATATCACTTGACCAGTCAATTTTTTTGATATTTATGAATGGTTTCCAATAAATGTTTGCAACGCCCCCATCATCAGGTGACTCCAGGTGCAATTGTAATCAGAAGCTTTGATTGGAGAACTGTAATCTGTGTGGGAGGAATACAATAAACTAACACACTGATAATACAAGCTCATAACATAGCTTCCCTTGACAAAGTCTGCAAAAGTGCAGACGAAACCTGTAGGGTTTCTTGGTTACAGATATATGCAAGTTGTTTTCGTCCTTTCACACCTGGATAGAACACTGATACTACTACAGATATTCACCTTGTGGTTGCAATGAATGCTCGGACAGAAACGCCACACAGTATTACAGCTGCAAGAGATATAAGGTTACTGGTGGACATTAACTTTTAATTTTGAAAGTGCACCGTTCAGTTTAACTTAATAAATGTGCTTCCTTTGAGTCTGGGATGTGCTTGTGTTTTTTTATATTTTATAAACAATAAAATACTGTCTCAGGGGGGTGTCCGGGCTATGGTCCAAGATGGCCGCTAAATTAGGAGCTCTGTAACCCAGTATTGCAATCCACCTGTAATCTGGACTTCAAAAAGCAATCCAGCAGGAATTTACATATTAAACCATAGGGGACACTTTGATGACTGGAACCCTGTAAAGAATTTTGTTTGTAAAGCAACAGGACTTCCTAAAACTTGCCAGCTGAGACTCACTGGTGGCCTCTACGGAGAGAGAGCTCAGCACCCCCCCCACCCCCGGGGAACCGGGTTAACAGAGAATATAGACATCCTCTGTCCAACTTCAATATTGAACATGGGAGATTTCTACGTGTCCCTACAAGAGCTGATGATTTCCTTTGAAAACGCAATGTGTGACAGATTAGACCAGCTTTTGGCCCGCATGGAGTCCGCCCACCTTAGGAAAACGGCATTGTATCTTGAAGAAAGCTCTAATGCAGATCGGGATGAGGCAGGAATGGATATATTGGAATGGAGAGCTCTGTGCACATTCAGGCCGTCACTATGGCACTTACCGGAGAGAACTCTGCAGCGAGAATCACATTGGCGGGTGCAGCGGGGGTCCTGAGAAGAAGGACTGACTCTGCTGCGATCTTCCTGACGATCAGGGTTAACAAAGACTCAGGTACGGACTTGGCTCTACAAATAGCTGTCCGGGCTCCGGAGGGCACTCACTGTCATAATGCCCTAGTGAAAGTGGGTGTCGGGTGAAGTTCCCAGCATGGTAGGAATCCGGGACTTGCAGGCTCGACATAATATAATATAGCATAATAAAGCAACTGCAACTGGCTTTTGCACGATATGCCCTCTGGAGTTTAGGACTGGGGCACCTTAATGATAACTGTAAAGTTTGAAGATGAGGCCCACCATGTTATAATATATGCTATTGGACTCCTGCAGACTATACCAGTTTTACTGTAATTATTCTTTCGATTGTTGTATTATGCTTAACTTGCATGTCTATGGGAGCCAGACTACATAAGTATAGATATCGAAATGTGAGCGTGTACATATAGCTCCCTCTATAAAATGCGAATGAATATCTAAGGTTTCCATATTGTGCAGGGTAATATCTGTATGCTATTTTGTTAAATGTGTGCCTACTCCCCCCTTATATAAACCCATCACAACATACAATGGGCATCTTTATAGCAGATATGTGCTACTGCAAATGGGCTATATATGCCTTCTGTCTTAGTGGGAACGATATGTGTATGTATATAGTAGCCACTCAGCTGTCCCATGCCTGCTAATATTCCTGAGCACCACATAATATTTCTGTTTTTAGGAGCATGCTCCCCTCTCTTATAATGCTGCAGAGCACTACTGGACTTACTGTTCAAGTTTAATTTATAAAGGAGAATGTATTTTTGGTGGGAATTTGCTGTATATTAACACAACATCTAAATATCTCCTACACTCAATCCCCTACTATGGAGGTATACTGTATACACTATATAACTGCGGCTCACCACAAAATTTCTACTGTGTTATATACGCCTTATATGCGTGTGTTTAAATTTGTGCAGGAACGGGTACATATGTCCATAGTTAACACAACACCTACCCCCTGGTTTCAAATGATTACTTGTGGCCCAAGAGCGGCCAAATAATACTCCTATATACATTAAGGGGATCCTTGTTTACCATCCTTGTAATTTTTGTTTACACATCAGCTCATGTATATGTTTAATGTATGAGATTGAGTTCTTGTTGAGATGCTTAGAAGTTAGAGGATATAAGGTAGCCAACATAAGTGTTTCTTGAGTTCTTCATGGACTTAAATCCTGCTGGCCTGATTGCCAATTAACAAGGGGAAAATAATGCTGTTGTGTTTTTATATATATATATATATATATATATATATATATATATATATATATATATATATATATATATATATATATATGTACAAGCAAAGTGCACTCCAGATTCAAACAGTCAGCCGCTTCGGGTGCTAGCAAAAATAGGATATATCAAAAAACAAGAAGCACTCCAGAAGACTTTCAAATAATGTCACCTTTAATTAGTGAACGTTTTCGGGCAATAAACTGCCCATCCTCAAACTTACTTTTAAATTTCATTGCCCTCCCTTTAGTTTGGTTAATTTCTGGATCCACGTGTGGTCCTTGTGACATAAGAGGGTGACTGGTTGGTATAGGCCCAAAAGTGACCTATCTTTTGTTTAAAAAAATCCCCAGCTTAGTAGTGCATCTAGACCCAAAAGAGGTCTCTGCTGTCATGGATAATAGGGGACAAAAATGAGGGAAGGGGCGGGTTTGCTCTTACCATAATGTACCACGGTCTATATAACCAGCAAGTTGATATGTTTAATGTGAATTTCTTGTCATTTGAGCAAACTGTTTGTATGTTCTTGTTTCCCTCAATAAAAATAAAATATTTAAAAAAATAAATAAAAAAAAATAAAAAAAAATACTGTCTCAGCTAGTACTCTGGAGCCCTGTGAAGAGTCTGTCTAGTTCACCTGTCCCTAAATACGGGCATGCGCGACTGTGCCTTAATGCCCCACAAAGTGCCCTTGCATTGTTCCCTAGAAGGAGGCTGGTTTATGATTTACCTCACTCCTTCTCTCCTTCCAAATTGTACACTTGTGGTACAACCGTAGTTATCTGAAAGTGACAAGCAAAGACAGGGGCATCACATGACCAAATACTGTAGGATCAAGGTTACTACATAGTAAAACATCAGTGAGCAAAGCAGGCAGACTGATCTCTCATAGAACAGCAGCAGTGTGATCCACGATCATCCAACAAAATTTGAATATGAGATGTGGGATAATGACTATCACTGTCCCTTTAAGACTGCCTTCCCTGCTTCTGTCAATCATGCTGTTTGGGGAGTAGCCTGCATTCATTCTACTGCTGGCACTTACCTGCCTAATTAATTATTCATGAACCTGATTCCCTCAGCTTCCAGTTTGTTCCAGATTCACAAATTCATGTGTTTTATTCCAGCATGGATTTATCCAGACATATACAAATCACAGCCTTCTTCTAATCACAAGTATCCATATATTTCATGCATAGTTTGCTGGACACTTCTATTATACTAACTCTGAACTCAATCTAAATTACAAGTTTATATATTGGTCTGATTGCTACATCTGAATCTTGCTCTGAACTTTACAACTATTCACTGCTACAACTTGCCATTGCTCAAATATCCTCCTGCAAATATATTTACTCAGAACGCTGCATTTATGTGTTCAGTTAAACTGTTTCCCTGTAATTCTCCAATTTTATTATTATTATTATTTTTATCAGGTATTTGTAGAGCGCCAACAGATTCGGCAGTGTTATAAAATTTGGCGCAATAATATTTAATCTTTAACTTAGAAGTTGCCTTTCACCTGTGTTGCTCTCTTATCTTTCTGGCATACAGCCAGAACTATGTACTCTGAACCTGCAGCAACTCCTTGCATAATCACAATCTCCAATTTGTTTACTCTAAAGCCTGAATATCTTGCATTGTTTTTTGTTTTTTTTGTAATACTTTTTATTGAAAAGAGACACAGTGATCAACAAATAGTCGCAATCCATAGGATCACATTAGTATGGTGCGCAGACCAGTAAATCACAAGCATGGTATAACAGATTAATATAGACATTCTTGTTCAGAACAGTCTGTATACATAAGTCCGGAAAGTGTCCATTCCCATGTTTGCAACAATTTCCTTTTCTCAGCAAGTTATAGGGTTCTTTATATGTTGAAAATTAACAAGTCTCTTGCATATGGTGTCTGAGACATCCGTGACCACTCTCTCTCTCAATTTTTTCAACTTTATTTAACTTAAACTTAACACATTTAACTAGACATGTACATTTCGTTCTGAATTTAAATTTGGACGAATTTATCAAATTCGGAGATTCAGATTGATTTGAATTTCCGAATTACCGTAGCACTGATTCTAATGAATAAATCCAAATTAGTTTGGATTTACTCGTAACATTCGGATGGCCATGGACTAATCACAAGTACACTAGTATTGTACTGTATATTAGGTTATATCACTCTGCTATGGGTTACACCTAATATTACAATACATAATACTAGTCTAATACACAGCACATCCCACCTAACACATACGAACTTCCGAATTTACGAATCGAATCCAAACCGAATACATCCGAATGTATTCGAATCCGAACGAATCTGAAACAAATGCATTTGAATGTATCCAAATCCGAAACGAAACATTTTTTTTTGCCACGCACAAGTCTACATTTAACTTAACACATTTAACACACTAATAATGAACATCCTAGAGGGGTAGAGGGGGAGACAAAAAAAAAGGGGGAGGGATTTGCTCTACCTCTTGTCCTCCTATTTATATATTCGTTTCAATATTAGCAGAAGTCAAAAAAGCATCTCCTTAGATATCCAATCTCCGTCTTGATTCCAAAATGGGCCTCTCAGGGCTTGCCACTCTCCTCTCAATATTGCCGTTAAAATAACCTCATGTTGCATAAATGGTCTAAGAATTTGTTGTTGTAACAAGGAATCAAAAGTAACAATCAACGGTCGCCATTTTTTTTAAAACGGTCGCAGCCTATGTCCTGTATCCAACTTAACATTGTGCTGTTCAGTAAAAAGTTGCTTTAATAGAGTACGTTTAAATTGGGTAATGGTTGGAGAGCGTCTATAAATTCATCTTGCTAAGATGCAATGTCTTGCCAATAATGTGCATAGTGTCAGCATTTTGTGCAAGTTTTTGTGCGAGTCATCCCATTGGAGTAGTTATATTTTGCCTATGTCTATAGTGAGATTTATGTGGAAGTTTGATCTTATCCAGCACTGGAAGTGGCCCCAAAAAGTCTAATTAGCGGGCAGGAAAAGAAGTAATGCTGGAGGGATGGAGAATCGATGTTACATTTGACACATCTGTTAGGGTGGTGTGTGTTTCATTTAGATAATCTATTAGGGGTGATATAGTCTTTAGGCAGCATTCTAATTTGTTCCTTCCTTAATGGAATTGCTAAGGTTGTTGCCCTGGTCAAATCCAGACTCCTTGTCAAGTCTTGAATAGTAATTTGTGTTGGGATTTCTAATCTTAATTTATCCAATATGTTTGTTTGTAACTTCGCTTATTTTTGTTTTAGTAGACACTTGTAAAAATTGGAGATAGTAAAGATCCCTATGTTGAATAGAGTGCGTGAGACAGCAAAGGGTTAAACATTTCAGAACACTGGATTATTCTTTTGGAGCTCTGAAATATAATGTATCATCTGCAGGTATGTGTAAAAGTGTTTATGTGCAATATGGAATCTGGTTCTCAGCTCTTGAAAGGATCTGATTGAGTGTGTTAAGGGGTCCAGCACGTCACCTACCATCTTAATCCCTACAGAGTTCCAAATATGGAACAGTTCACAATCATTACCTGCTGGGAAATCTTGGTTACCAACCAAAGGTATAAATTTAGGTGTGGGATGTTTAGTTCCCGTGTATTTATTGATTAAACTCCAAGCTTATGTAGGGTAAATATGCTAAAGCCAAAGGTGCACTCACCGCCTCTTCTAGCCTTGCCTCATAAAAATGAGAAGTGTTGAGTAGTGATGTCGCGAACCTAAAATTTTTGGATCGCGAACGGCGGACTCGAACTTCCGGTATTGTTCGCGAACGTGCGAACCACCATTGAATTCAATAGGCAGGCGAACTTTAAAACCTACAAGGACTCTTTCTGGCCACAATAGTGATGGAAAAGTTGTTTCAAGGGTACTAACACCTGGACTGTTGCATGCTGGAGGGGGATCCCTGGCAAAACTCCCATGGAAAATTACATAGTTTATGCAGAGTCTGCTTTTAAGCCATAATGGGTCTAAATCAACTAACATTCCCAAAGTGGCTGTCTCAAAACATCCCGGACAGAAGATAAATTGATAGATAGGATAGATAGATATAGATAGATTGATAGTTAGATAGAATCGATAGAAGAGAAATAGATAGATTTGTTAGATATATAATTACCCTAATAAATTCTAATAATCAAACATGCGTTCTTGGACCCAACTAGCTTGTGTTAATTAGTACTTTTCTTAGCACTTTAATCCCTGTTCCCCCCCCCCCCCCTATCGGGAGAGTTCTATATGGCCTGCCAGATTACCCTGAAAAATTATAATAATAAGACATGTGGTCTGCTACCTATTTTAACTAGGTTGTGTTTTAAGTACTACCATTCTTAGCACTTTAATCTCTGTAACTCCCCCTATTTGGTGAGGTCTATATGGCCTGGATGATTACCCATACAATATATAATAATAAGACATCTGCTCTTGGTCTGCGACCCATGGTAACTATGTTGTGTTAATTAGTAATGTAATTCGCATTTTAATAGCTGTTACTCATACTCACCCTATTGGTGGAGGTCTATATGGCCTGCATGATTACCATTACAAAATATAACAACCAAACATATGCTCTGGGACCCATGGTAAGTAGGTTGTGTTAAGTAGTACTGTTCTTTGCAGTTTCATACCTGTTACAACACCAAATGGTGGCAGGTCTATCTGGCCTTCATGATTAGTTGCACCCAAACCCAAAAAAAAGCAGAGTGGTCTTAGACTAACACCCATGGCTAACTCGGTTGTTTCAATTAGTACTATTCTTAGCACTTTCATCCCTGTTACGGGTGGTCTACATGGCCATCATGATTAGCCGAACAAAATACTACAATCCAACCTTTGCTCAGTCTTCATAGGCCCTTCATTGTCTGTATTTTGATAGTACAGTTCTTATTATTTTTATAGCTGATACAACACCGAATGGTGGAAGCTCTATATGGCCTGCATGATTAGCCGTACCCAATACAAAAATAAATCCAAGCGGTCTTCGATTACCACCCATGTCTAACTCTGTTGTTTCAAGTAGTACTATTCTTAGCACTTTCATCTCATCATCCCTGTTACTTCCAGGACTCTCGGTGGTGGTGGTCTACATGGCCATCATGATTAGCCTAGCCAAATACTACAATCCAACCTTGGCTCAGTCTTCCTAAGGCCCTTCATTGGCTGTATTTTGGTAGTACTGTTCTTATTAGTTTAATAGCTGATACGACACCGAATGTTGTCAGCTCTATATGGCCTGCATGAATAGCCGCACCCAAAGCCAAAAAAAAAGCCAAGTGGTTTTGCACTAACACCCATGGCTAACTCTGTTGTTTCAAGTTCTACTATTCTTAGCTCTTTCATCTCATCCCTGTTACTTCCAGGACTCTCGGTGGTGGTGGTCTACATGGCCATCATGATTAGCCTAACCAAATACTACAATCCAACCTTGGCTCAGTCTTCCTAAGGCCCTTCATTGGCTGTATTTTGGTAGTACTGTCATCCTTTTGAATAATAGATTACAGGAAAGGCATTGATTTTAGAATCACAGAGATCATTTATATGACCCGGGAAATCGAAAAAAACATTCATTAGATACCCGTTACACTTATTTATCCTCAGGCCTTTTTAATATGAGGGTCCCGGAGAATCAAACGAAACAACAGCATGAAAGAGGAGATATGTCATCCTTTTGAATAATAGATTACAGGAAAGGCATTGATTTTAGAAACCCACAGATCATTATTTGCAACCGTGAAATTAGAAAAAAACATTGATTAGACACCCGTTACACTTATTTATGCTCAGGCCTTTTTAATACGAGGGTCCCGGAGACTCAATCGAAACAACAGCATGAAAGAGGAGATATGTCATCCTTTTGAATAAAAGATTACAGGAAAGGCATTGATTTCAGAAACACACAGATCATTATGTGCAACCGTGAAATAGAAAAAAACATTCATTAGACACCCGTTACACTTATTTATCCTCAGGCCTTTTTAATACGAGGGTCCCGGAGCCTCAACCGAAACAACAGCATGAAAGAGGAGATATGTCATCCTTTTGAATAATAGATTACAGGAAAGGCATTGATTTTAGAAACACACAGATCATTATTTGCAACCGTGAAATAGAAAAAAACATTCATTAGACACCCGTTACACTTATTTATCCTCAGGCCTTTTTAATAAGAGGGTCCCGGAGCCTCAACCAAAACAACAGCATGAAAGAGGAGATATGTCATCCTTTTGAATAATAGATTACAGGAAAGGCATTGATTTTAGAAACCCACAGATCATTATTTGCAACCGTGAAATATAAAAAAACATTGATTAGACACCCGTTACATTTATTTATCCTCAGGCCTTTTTAATACGAGGGTCCCGGAGCCTCAACCGAAACAACAGCATGAAAGAGGAGATATGTCATGCTTTTGAATAATAGATTACAGGAAAGGCATTGATTTTTGAATCCCAGAGATCATTTATATGACCCTGGAAATAAAAAAAAACATTCATGAGATACCTGTTACACTTATTTATCCTCAGGCCTTTTTAATACGAGGGTCCTGGAGCCTCAAACGAAACAACAGCATGAAAGAGGAGATATGTCATCCTTTTGAATAAAAGATTACAGTAAAGGCATTGATTTTAGAACCCCACAGATCATTATTTGCAACCGTGAAATAGAAAAAAACATTCATTAGACACCTGTTACACTTATTTATCCTCAAGCCTTTTTAATACGAGGGTCCCGGAGCCTCAACCGAAACAACAGCATGAAAGAGGAGATATGTAATCCTTTTGAATAATAGATTACAGGAAAGGCATTGATTTTAGAAACCCACAGATCATTATTTGCAACCGTGAAATAGAAAAAAACATTCATTAGACACCCGTTACACTTATTTATCCTCAGTCATTTTTAATAAGAGGGTCCCGGAGCCTCAACCGTAACAACAGCATGAAAGAGGAGATATGTCATCCTTTTGAATAATAGATTACAGGAAAGGCATTGATTTTAGAAACCCATAGATCATTATTTGCAACCGTGAAATATAAAAAAACATTGATTAGACACCCGTTACACTTATTTATCCTCAGGCCTTTTTAATACGAGGGTCTCGGAGCCTCAACCGAAACCACAGCATGAAAGAGGAGATATGTCATGCTTTTGAATAATAGATTACAGGAAAGGCATTGATTTTAGAATCACAGAGATCATTTATATGACCCGGGAAATCGAAAAAAACATTCATTAGATACCCGTTACACTTATTTATCCTCAGGCCTTTTTAATATGAGGGTCCCGGAGCCTCAAACGAAACAACAGCATGAAAGAGGAGATATGTCATCCTTTTGAATAATAGATTACAGGAAAGGCATTGATTTTAGAAACCTACAGATCATTATTTGCAACCGTGAAATTAGAAAAAAACATTGATTAGACACCCGTTACACTTATTTATGCTCAGGCCTTTTTAATACGAGGGTCCCGGAGACTCAATCGAAACAACAGCATGAAAGAGGAGATATGTCATCCTTTTGAATAAAAAATTACAGGAAAGGCATTGATTTTAGAAACACACAGATCATTATTTGCAACCGTGAAATAGAAAAAAACATTCATTAGACACCCGTTACACTTATTTATCCTCAGGCCTTTTTAATACGAGGGTCCCGGAGCCTCAACCGAAACAACAGCATGAAAGAGGAGATATGTCATCCTTTTGAATAATAGATTACAGGAAAGGCATTGATTTTAGAAACCCACAGATCATTATTTGCAACCGTGAAATAGAAAAAAACATTCATTAGACACCCGTTACACTTATTTATCCTCAGGCCTTTTTAATAAGAGGGTCCCGGAGCCTCAACCAAAACAACAGCATGAAAGAGGAGATATGTCATCCTTTTGAATAATAGATTACAGGAAAGGCATTGATTTTAGAAACCCACAGATCATTATTTGCAACCGTGAAATATAAAAAAACATTGATTAGACACCCGTTACATTTATTTATCCTCAGGCCTTTTTAATACAAGGGTCCCGGAGCCTCAACCGAAACAACAGCATGAAAGAGGAGATATGTCATGCTTTTGAATAATAGATTACAGGAAAGGCATTGATTTTAGAATCCCAGAGATCATTTATATGACCCGGGAAATAAAAAAAAACATTCATTAGATACCTGTTACACTTATTTATCCTCAGGCCTTTTTAATACGAGGGTCCCGGAGCCTCAAACGAAACAACAGCATGAAAGAGGAGATATGTCATCCTTTTGAATAAAAGATTACAGGAAAGGCATTGATTTTAGAAACACACAGATCATTATTTGCAACCGTGAAATAGAAAAAAACATCCATTAGACACCCGTTACAATTATTTATCCTCAGGCCTTTTTAATACAAGGGTCCCGGAGCCTCAACCGAAACAACAGCATGAAAGAGGAGATATGTAATCCTTTTGAATAATAGATTACAGGAAAGGCATTGATTTTAGAAACCCACAGATCATTATTTGCAACCGTGAAATAGAAAAAAACATTCATTAGACACCCGTTACACTTATTTATCCTCAGTCATTTTTAATAAGAGGGTCCCGGAGCCTCAACCGAAACAACAGCATGAAAGAGGAGATATGTCATCCTTTTGAATAATAGATTACAGGAAAGGCATTGATTTTAGAAACCCATAGATCATTATTTGCAACCGTGAAATATAAAAAAACATTGATTAGACACCCGTTACACTTATTTATCCTCAGGCCTTTTTAATACGAGGGTCCCGGAGCCTCAACCGAAACCACAGCATGAAAGAGGAGATATGTCATGCTTTTGAATAATAGATTACAGGAAAGGCATTGATTTTAGAATCACAGAGATCATTTATATGACCCGGGAAATCGAAAAAAACATTCATTAGATACCCGTTACACTTATTTATCCTCAGGCCTTTTTAATACGAGGGTCCCCGGAGCCTCAAACGAAACAACAGCATGAAAGAGGAGATATGTCATCCTTTTGAATAATAGATTACAGGAAAGGCATTGATTTTAGAAACCCACAGATCATTATTTGCAACCGTGAAATTAGAAAAAAACATTGATTAGACACCCGTTACACTTATTTATGCTCAGGCCTTTTTAATACGAGGGTCCCGGAGACTCAATCGAAACAACAGCATGAAAGAGGAGATATGTCATCCTTTTGAATAAAAGATTACAGGAAAGGCATTGATTTTAGAAACACACAGATCATTATTTGCAACCGTGAAATAGAAAAAAACATTCATTAGACACCCGTTACACTTATTTATCCTCAGGCCTTTTTAATACGAGGGTCCCGGAGCCTCAACCGAAACAACAGCATGAAAGAGGAGATATGTCATCCTTTTGAATAATAGATTACAGGAAAGGCATTGATTTTAGAAACCCACAGATCATTATTTGCAACCGTGAAATAGAAAAAAACATTCATTAGACACCCGTTACACTTATTTATCCTCAGGCCTTTTTAATAAGAGGGTCCCGGAGCCTCAACCAAAACAACAGAATGAAAGAGGAGATATGTCATCCTTTTGAATAATAGATTACAGGAAAGGCATTGATTTTAGAAACCCACAGATCATTATTTGCAACCGTGAAATATAAAAAAACATTGATTAGACACCCGTTACATTTATTTATCCTCAGGCCTTTTTAATACGAGGGTCCCGGAGCCTCAACCGAAACAACAGCATGAAAGAGGAGATATGTCATGCTTTTGAATAATAGATTACAGGAAAGGCATTGATTTTAGAATCCCAGAGATCATTTATATGACCCGGGAAATAAGAAAAAACATTCATTAGATACCTGTTACACTTATTTATCCTCAGGCCTTTTTAATACGAGGGTCCCGGAGCCTCAACCGAAACAACAGCATGAAAGAGGAGATATGTCAGCCTTTTGAATAAAAGATTACAGGAAAGGCATTGATTTTAGAAACACACAGATCATTATTTGCAACCGTGAAATAGAAAAAAACATTCATTAGACACCCGTTACACTTATTTATCCTCAGGCCTTTTTAATACGAGGGTCCCGGAGCCTCAACCGAAACAACAGCATGAAAGAGGAGATATGTCATCCTTTTGAATAATAGATTACAGGAAAGGCATTGATTTTAGAAACCCACAGATCATTATTTGCAACCGTGAAATTAGAAAAAAACATTGATTAGACACCCGTTACACTTATTTATGTTCAGGCCTTTTTAATACGAGGGTCCCGGAGACTCAATCGAAACAACAGCATGAAAGAGGAGATATGTCATCCTTTTGAATAAAAGATTACAGGAAAGGCATTGATTTCAGAAACACACAGATCATTATGTGCAACCGTGAAATAGAAAAAAACATTCATTAGACACCCGTTACACTTATTTATCCTCAGGCCTTTTTAATACGAGGGTCCCGGAGCCTCAACCGAAACAACAGCATGAAAGAGGAGATATGTCATCCTTTTGAATAATAGATTACAGGAAAGGCATTGATTTTAGAAACCCACAGATCATTATTTGCAACCGTGAAATAGAAAAAAACATTCATTAGACACCCGTTACACTTATTTATCCTCAGGCCTTTTTAATAAGAGGGTCCCGGAGCCTCAACCAAAACAACAGCATGAAAGAGGAGATATGTCATCCTTTTGAATAATAGATTACAGGAAAGGCATTGATTTTAGAAACCCACAGATCATTATTTGCAACCGTGAAATATAAAAAAACATTGATTAGACACCCGTTACATTTATTTATCCTCAGGCCTTTTTAATACGAGGGTCCCGGAGCCTCAACCGAAACAACAGCATGAAAGAGGAGATATGTCATGCTTTTGAATAATAGATTACAGGAAAGGCATTGATTTTAGAATCCCAGAGATCATTTATATGACCCTGGAAATAAAAAAAAACATTCATGAGATACCTGTTACACTTATTTATCCTCAGGCCTTTTTAATACGAGGGTCCCGGAGCCTCAAACGAAACAACAGCATGAAAGAGGAGATATGTCATCCTTTTGAATAAAAGATTACAGGAAAGGCATTGATTTTAGAAACACACAGATCATTATTTGCAACCGTGAAATAGAAAAAAACATCCATTAGACACCCGTTACAATTATTTATCCTCAGGCCTTTTTAATACGAGGGTCCCGGAGCCTCAACCGAAACAACAGCATGAAAGAGGAGATATGTAATCCTTTTGAATAATAGATTACAGGAAAGGCATTGATTTTAGAAACCCACAGATCATTATTTGCAACCGTGAAATAGAAAAAAACATTCATTAGACACCCGTTACACTTATTTATCCTCAGTCATTTTTAATAAGAGGGTCCCGGAGCCTCAACCGTAACAACAGCATGAAAGAGGAGATATGTCATCCTTTTGAATAATAGATTACAGGAAAGGCATTGATTTTAGAAACCCATAGATCATTATTTGCAACCGTGAAATATAAAAAAACATTGATTAGACACCCGTTACACTTATTTATCCTCAGGCCTTTTTAATACGAGGGTCTCGGAGCCTCAACCGAAACCACAGCATGAAAGAGGAGATATGTCATGCTTTTGAATAATAGATTACAGGAAAGGCATTGATTTTAGAATCACAGAGATCATTTATATGACCCGGGAAATCGAAAAAAACATTCATTAGATACCCGTTACACTTATTTATCCTCAGGCCTTTTTAATATGAGGGTCCCGGAGCCTCAAACGAAACAACAGCATGAAAGAGGAGATATGTCATCCTTTTGAATAATAGATTACAGGAAAGGCATTGATTTTAGAAACCTACAGATCATTATTTGCAACCGTGAAATTAGAAAAAAACATTGATTAGACACCCGTTACACTTATTTATGCTCAGGCCTTTTTAATACGAGGGTCCCGGAGACTCAATCGAAACAACAGCATGAAAGAGGAGATATGTCATCCTTTTGAATAAAAAATTACAGGAAAGGCATTGATTTTAGAAACACACAGATCATTATTTGCAACCGTGAAATAGAAAAAAACATTCATTAGACACCCGTTACACTTATTTATCCTCAGGCCTTTTTAATACGAGGGTCCCGGAGCCTCAACCGAAACAACAGCATGAAAGAGGAGATATGTCATCCTTTTGAATAATAGATTACAGGAAAGGCATTGATTTTAGAAACCCACAGATCATTATTTGCAACCGTGAAATAGAAAAAAACATTCATTAGACACCCGTTACACTTATTTATCCTCAGGCCTTTTTAATAAGAGGGTCCCGGAGCCTCAACCAAAACAACAGCATGAAAGAGGAGATATGTCATCCTTTTGAATAATAGATTACAGGAAAGGCATTGATTTTAGAAACCCACAGATCATTATTTGCAACCGTGAAATATAAAAAAACATTGATTAGACACCCGTTACATTTATTTATCCTCAGGCCTTTTTAATACAAGGGTCCCGGAGCCTCAACCGAAACAACAGCATGAAAGAGGAGATATGTCATGCTTTTGAATAATAGATTACAGGAAAGGCATTGATTTTAGAATCCCAGAGATCATTTATATGACCCGGGAAATAAAAAAAAACATTCATTAGATACCTGTTACACTTATTTATCCTCAGGCCTTTTTAATACGAGGGTCCCGGAGCCTCAACCGAAACAACAGCATGAAAGAGGAGATATGTCATCCTTTTGAATAAAAGATTACAGGAAAGGCATTGATTTTAGAAACACACAGATCATTATTTGCAACCGTGAAATAGAAAAAAACATCCATTAGACACCCGTTACAATTATTTATCCTCAGGCCTTTTTAATACAAGGGTCCCGGAGCCTCAACCGAAACAACAGCATGAAAGAGGAGATATGTAATCCTTTTGAATAATAGATTACAGGAAAGGCATTGATTTTAGAAACCCACAGATCATTATTTGCAACCGTGAAATAGAAAAAAACATTCATTAGACACCCGTTACACTTATTTATCCTCAGTCATTTTTAATAAGAGGGTCCCGGAGCCTCAACCGAAACAACAGCATGAAAGAGGAGATATGTCATCCTTTTGAATAATAGATTACAGGAAAGGCATTGATTTTAGAAACCCATAGATCATTATTTGCAACCGTGAAATATAAAAAAACATTGATTAGACACCCGTTACACTTATTTATCCTCAGGCCTTTTTAATACGAGGGTCCCGGAGCCTCAACCGAAACCACAGCATGAAAGAGGAGATATGTCATGCTTTTGAATAATAGATTACAGGAAAGGCATTGATTTTAGAATCACAGAGATCATTTATATGACCCGGGAAATCGAAAAAAACATTCATTAGATACCCGTTACACTTATTTATCCTCAGGCCTTTTTAATACGAGGGTCCCGGAGCCTCAAACGAAACAACAGCATGAAAGAGGAGATATGTCATCCTTTTGAATAATAGATTACAGGAAAGGCATTGATTTTAGAAACCCACAGATCATTATTTGCAACCGTGAAATTAGAAAAAAACATTGATTAGACACCCGTTACACTTATTTATGCTCAGGCCTTTTTAATACGAGGGTCCCGGAGACTCAATCGAAACAACAGCATGAAAGAGGAGATATGTCATCCTTTTGAATAAAAGATTACAGGAAAGGCATTGATTTTAGAAACACACAGATCATTATTTGCAACCGTGAAATAGAAAAAAACATTCATTAGACACCCGTTACACTTATTTATCCTCAGGCCTTTTTAATACGAGGGTCCCGGAGCCTCAACCGAAACAACAGCATGAAAGAGGAGATATGTCATCCTTTTGAATAATAGATTACAGGAAAGGCATTGATTTTAGAAACCCACAGATCATTATTTGCAACCGTGAAATAGAAAAAAACATTCATTAGACACCCGTTACACTTATTTATCCTCAGGCCTTTTTAATAAGAGGGTCCCGGAGCCTCAACCAAAACAACAGAATGAAAGAGGAGATATGTCATCCTTTTGAATAATAGATTACAGGAAAGGCATTGATTTTAGAAACCCACAGATCATTATTTGCAACCGTGAAATATAAAAAAACATTGATTAGACACCCGTTACATTTATTTATCCTCAGGCCTTTTTAATACGAGGGTCCCGGAGCCTCAACCGAAACAACAGCATGAAAGAGGAGATACGTCATGCTTTTGAATAATAGATTACAGGAAAGGCATTGATTTTAGAATCCCAGAGATCATTTATATGACCCGGGAAATAAGAAAAAACATTCATTAGATACCTGTTACACTTATTTATCCTCAGGCCTTTTTAATACGAGGGTCCCGGAGCCTCAACCGAAACAACAGCATGAAAGAGGAGATATGTCAGCCTTTTGAATAAAAGATTACAGGAAAGGCATTGATTTTAGAAACACACAGATCATTATTTGCAACCGTGAAATGGAAAAAAACATCTATTAGACACCCGTTACAATTATTTATCCTCAGGCCTTTTTAATACGAGGGTCCAGGAGCCTCAACCGAAACAACAGCATGAACGAGGAGATATGTAATCCTTTTGAATAATAGATTACAGGAAAGGCATTGATTTTAGAAACCCACAGATCATTATTTGCAACCGTGAAATAGAAAAAAACATTCATTAGACACCCATTACACTTATTTATCCTCAGTCATTTTTAATAAGAGGGTCCCGGAGCCTCAACCGAAACAACAGCATGAAAGAGGAGATATGTCATCCTTTTGAATAATAGATTACAGGAAAGGCATTGATTTTAGAAACCCACAGATCATTATTTGCAACCGTGAAATATAAAAAAACATTGATTAGACACCCGTTACACTTATTTATCCTCAGGCCTTTTTAATACGAGGGTCCCGGAGCCTCAACCGAAACCACAGCATGAAAGAGGAGATATGTCATGCTTTTGAATAATAGATTACAGGAAAGGCATTGATTTTAGAATCCCAGAGATCATTTATATGACCCGGGAAATAAAAAAAAACATTCATTAGATACCCGTTACACTTATTTATCCTCAGGCCTTTTTAATACGAGGGTCCCGGAGCCTCAAACGAAACAACAGCATGAAAGAGAAGATATGTCATCCTTTTGAATAATAGATTACAGGAAAGGCATTGATTTTAGAAACCCACAGATCATTATTTGCAACCGTGAAATTAGAAAAAAACATTGATTAGACACCCGTTACACTTATTTATGCTCAGGCCTTTTTAATACGAGGGTCCCGGAGCCTCACCCGAAACAACAGCATGAAAGAGGAGATATGTCATCCTTTTGAATAAAAGATTACAGGAAAGGCATTGATTTTAGAAACACACAGATCATTATTTGCAACCGTGAAATAGAAAAAAACATTGATTACACACCCGTTACACTTATTTATCCTCAGGCCTTTTTAATACGAGGGTCCCGGAGCCTCAACCGAAACAACAGCATGAAAGAGGAGATATGTCATCCTTTTGAATAATAGATTACAGGAAAGGCATTGATTTTAGAAACCCACAGATCATTATTTGCAACCGTGAAATTAGAAAAAAACATTGATTAGACACCCGTTACACTTATTTATCCTCAGGCCTTTTTAATACGAGGGTCCCGGAGCCTCAACCGAAACCACAGCATGAAAGAGGAGATATGTCATGCTTTTGAATAATAGATTACAGGAAAGGCATTGATTTTAGAATCCCAGAGATCATTTATATGACCCGGGAAATAAAAAAAAACATTCATTAGATACCCGTTACACTTATTTATCCTCAGGCATTTTTAATAAGAGGGTCCCGGAGCCTCAATCGAAACAACAGCATGAAAGAGGAGATATGTCATCCTTTTGAATAAAAGATTACAGGAAAGGCATTGATTTTAGAAACACACAGATCATTATTTGCAACCGTGAAATAGAAAAAAACATTCATTAGACACCCGTTACACTTATTTATCCTCAGGCCTTTTTAATACGAGGGTCCCGGAGCCTCAACCGAAACAACAGCATGAAAGAGGAGATATGTCATCCTTTTGAATAATAGATTACAGGAAAGGCATTGATTTTAGAAACCCACAGATCATTATTTGCAACCGTGAAATAGAAAAAAACATTCATTAGACACCCGTTACACTTATTTATCCTCAGGCCTTTTTAATAAGAGGGTCCCGGAGCCTCAACCAAAACAACAGAATGAAAGAGGAGATATGTCATCCTTTTGAATAATAGATTACAGGAAAGGCATTGATTTTAGAAACCCACAGATCATTATTTGCAACCGTGAAATATAAAAAAACATTGATTAGACACCCGTTACACTTATTTATCCTCAGGCCTTTTTAATACGAGGGTCCCGGAGCCTCAACCGAAACAACAGCATGAAAGAGGAGATATGTCATGCTTTTGAATAATAGATTACAGGAAAGGCATTGATTTTAGAATCCCAGAGATCATTTATATGACCCGGGAAATAAGAAAAAACATTCATTAGATACCTGTGACACTTATTTATCCTCAGGCCTTTTTAATACGAGGGTCCCGGAGCCTCAACCGAAACAACAGCATGAAAGAGGAGATATGTCAGCCTTTTGAATAAAAGATTACAGGAAAGGCATTGATTTTAGAAACACACAGATCATTATTTGCAACCGTGAAATGGAAAAAAACATCTATTAGACACCCGTTACAATTATTTATCCTCAGGCCTTTTTAATACGAGGGTCCCGGAGCCTCAACCGAAACAACAGCATGAACGAGGAGATATGTAATCCTTTTGAATAATAGATTACAGGAAAGGCATTGATTTTAGAAACCCACAGATCATTATTTGCAACCGTGAAATAGAAAAAAACATTCATTAGACACCCATTACACTTATTTATCCTCAGTCATTTTTAATAAGAGGGTCCCGGAGCCTCAACCGAAACAACAGCATGAAAGAGGAGATATGTCATCCTTTTGAATAATAGATTACAGGAAAGGCATTGATTTTAGAAACCCACAGATCATTATTTGCAACCGTGAAATATAAAAAAACATTGATTAGACACCCGTTACACTTATTTATCCTCAGGCCTTTTTAATACGAGGGTCCCGGAGCCTCAACCGAAACCACAGCATGAAAGAGGAGATATGTCATGCTTTTGAATAATAGATTACAGGAAAGGCATTGATTTTAGAATCCCAGAGATCATTTATATGACCCGGGAAATAAAAAAAAACATTCATTAGATACCCGTTACACTTATTTATCCTCAGGCATTTTTAATAAGAGGGTCCCGGAGCCTCAACCGAAACAACAGCATGAAAGTGGAGATATGTCATCCTTTTAAATAATAGATTACAGGAAAGGCATTGATTTTAGAAACCCACAGATCATTATTTGCAACCGTGAAATAGAAAAAAACATTGATTAGACATCCGTTACACTTATTTATCCTCAGGCCTTTTTAATACGAGGGTCCCGGAGCCTCAACCGAAACAACAGCATGAAAGAGGAGATATGTCATCCTTTTGAATAATAGATTACAGGAAAGGCATTGATTTTAGAATCCCAGAGATCATTTATATGACCCGTGAAATAGAAAAAAACATTGATTACACACCCGTTACACTTGTTTATCCTCAGGCCTTTTTAATACAAGGGTCCCGGAGCCTCAACCGAAACAACAGCATGAAAGAGGAGATATGTCATCCTTTTAAATAAAAGATTACAGTAAAGGCATTGATTTTAGAAACACACAGATCATTATTTGCAACCGTGAAATAGAAAAAAACATTGATTACACACCCGTTACACTTATTTATCCTCAGGCCTTTTTAATACAAGGGTCCCGGAGCCTCAACCGAAACAACAGCATGAAAGAGGAGATATGTCATCCTTTTGAATAAAAGATTACAGGAAAGGCATTGATTTTAGAAACCCACAGATCATTATTTGCAACCGTGAAATAGAAAAAAACATTGATTACACACCCGTTACACTTATTTATCCTCAGGCCTTTTTAATACGAGGGTCCCGGAGCCTCAACCGAAACAACAGCATGAAAGAGGAGATATGTCATCCTTTTGAATAAAAGATTACAGGAAAGGCATTGATTTTAGAAACCCACAGATCATTATTTGCAACCGTGAAATAGAAAAAAACATTGATTAGACACCCGTTACACTTATTTATCCTCAGGCCTTTTTAATACGAGGGTCCCGGAGCCTCAACCGAAACAACAGCATGAAAGAGGAGATATGTCATCCTTTTGAATAATAGATTACAGGAAATGCATTGATTTTAGAAACACACAGATCATTATTTGCAACCGTGAAATAGAAAAAAACATTCATTAGACACCCGTTACACTTATTTATCCTCAGGCATTTTTAATAAGAGGGTCCCGGAGCCTCAACCGAAACAACAGCATGAAAGAGGAGATATTTCATCCTTTTGAATAATAGATTACAGGAAAGGCATTGATTTTAGAAACCCACAGATCATTATTTGCAACCGTGAAATAGAAAAAAAACCATGATTAGACACCCGTTACACTTATTTATCCTCAGGCCTTTTTAATACGAGGGTCCCGGAGCCTCAACTGAAACAACAGCATGAAAGAGGAGATATGTCATCCTTTTGAATAATAGATTACAGGGAAGGCATTGATTTTAGAAACACACAGATCATTATTTGCAACCGTGAAATAGAAAAAAAAATTCATTAGACACCCGTTACACTTATTTATCCTCAGGCATTTTTAATAAGAGGGTCCCGGAGCCTCAACCGAAACAACAGCATGAAAGAGGAGATATGTCATCCTTTTGAATAATAGATTACAGGAAAGGCATTGATTTTAGAAACCCACAGATCATTATTTGCAACCGTGAAATAGAAAAAAACATTGTTTAGACACCCGTTACACTTATTTATCCTCAGGCCTTTTTAATACGAGGGTCCCGGAGCCTCAACTGAAACAACAGCATGAAAGAGGAGATATGTCATCCTTTTGAATAATAGATTACAGGAAGGACATTGATTTTAGAATCCCAGAGATCATTTATATGACCCGTGAAATAGAAAAAAACATTGATGATTCCCCCCATTACACTTATTTATCCTCAGGCCTTTTTAATACGAGGGTCCCGGAGCCTCAACCGAAACAACAGCATGAAAGAGGAGATATGTCATCCTTTTGAATAAAAGATTACAGTAAAGGCATTGATTTTAGAAACCCACAGATCATTATTTGCAACCGTGAAATAGAAAAAAACATTGATTAGACACCCGTTACACTTATTTATCCTCAGGCCTTTTTAATACGAGGGTCCCGGAGCCTCAACCGAAACAACAGCATGAAAGAGGAGATATGTCATCCTTTTGAATAATAGATTACAGGAAAGGCATTGATTTTAGAAACCCAGAGATAATTTGTTGCAACCGCGAAATAGAAAAAAACATTGATTAGACACCCGTACACTTATTTATCCTTAGGCCTTAGTAGCAGAGGCTCCAGGACCCTCAACAAAACAGCAGCATGAAAGAGGAGATATGGCATCCTTTTGAATAATAGATTACTGGAAAGGCATTGATTTTAGAAACACAGAGATCATTAGTTGCAACCGTGAAATAGAAAAAAACTTAGATTATACACCAGTACACTTATTTATCCATCAGGCCTTTTTAGCAGAGGCTCCAGGACCCTCACAAAACCAGCAGCATGAAAGAGGACATATGGCATCCTTTAGAAAATTAGATTACAGGAAAGGCATTGATTTTAGAAACACAGAGATCATTAGTTGCAACCGTGAAATCTAAAAAAACATAGATTATACACCCAGTACACTTCTTTATCCTTAGGCCTTTTTAGAAGAGTCTCCCGGAGCCTCAACAGAAATAACAGCATGAAAGAGGACATATGGCATCCTTGTGACTAATAGATTACAGGAAAGGCATTGATTTTAGAAACCCAGAGATAATTTGTTGCAACCGGGAAATCTAAAAAAAAAATGGATTAGACACCCAGGACACTTATTTATCCTTAGGCCTTATTAGCAGAGGCTCCAGGACCCTCAACAAAACCAGCAGCAGTAAAGAGGACATATGGCATCCTTTAGAAAAATAGATTTCTGGAAAGGCATTGATTTTAGAAACACAGAGATCATTAGTTGCAACCGTGAAATCTCAAAAAACTTTGATTATACACCAAGTACACTTATTTATCCTTAGGCCTTTTTAGCAGAGGCTCCAGGACCCTCCACAAAACCAGCAGCATGAAAGAGGACATATAGCATCTTTTAGAAAATTAGATTACAGGAAAGGCATTGATTTTAGAAACACAGAGATCATTAGTTGCAACCGTGAAATCTAAAAAAACATAGATTATACACCCAGTACGCTTCTTTATCCTTAGGCCTTTTTATAAGAGTGTCCCGGAGCCTCAACAGAAACAACAGCATGAAAGAGCACATATGGCATCCTTTTGAAAAATAGATTACAGGAAAGGCATTGATTTTAGAAAGACAGAAAAAATTTGTTACAACCGGGAAATCTAAAAAAACATTGAATAGACACCCAGTACACTTCTTTATCCTTCGGCCTTTTTAGCAGAGGCTCCAGGACACTCAACAAAACCAGCAGTAGGAAAGAGGACATATGGCATCCTTTGTGAAAAAAAGATTATAGGAAAGGCATTGATTTTAGAAACCCGGGGAGAATTTGTTGCAACCGTGAATTTGAATCAAAAAAATGATTGGATGGACACCCAGTACAATTCTTTCTCTTTAGGCCTTTTTATAAGAGGGTCCAGGACCCTCAAACAAAACACCAGCAGGAAAGAGGACATATGGCATACTTTTGAACAATAGAGTAAGAGTACAGGAAAGGCATTGATTTTAGAAACCCATAGATAATTTTTTGCAAATGGAAATTTGAATAAAAAAAATAATTTGATGGACACCCAGTACACCTCTTTCTCCTTAGGCCTTTTTATAAGAGGGTCCGGGACCCTCAAAAAAAACACCAGCAGGAAAGAGGACATATGGCATACTTTTGAAAATTAGATTACAGGAAAGGCATTGATTTTAGAAACACAGAGATCAGTTATATGACCCGGGAAATAGAAAAAAACATTGATTGGACACCCAGTACACTTCTTTATCCTTAGTCCTTTTTATAAGAGTATCCCGGAGCCTCAACAGAAATAACACTATGAAAGAGGACATATGGCATCCTTTTGAAAAATAGATTACAGGAAAGGCATTGATTTTAGAAAGACAGAAAAAATTTGTTACAACCGGGAAATCTAAAAAAAACATTGAATAGACACCCATTACACTTCTTTATCCTTAGGCCTTTTTAGCAGAGGCTCCAGGACACTCAACAAAACCAACAGTAGGAAAGAGGACATATGGCAGCCTTTGTGAAAAAAAGATTATAGGAAGGGCATTGATTTTAGAAACCCGGGGATAATTTGTTGCAACCGTGAATTTGAATAAAAAAAATGATTGGATGGACACCCAGTACAATTCTTTCTACTTAGGCCTTTTTATAAGAGGGTCCAGGACCCTCAAACAAAACACCAGCAGGAAAGAGGACATATGGCATACTTTTGAACAATAGAGTAAGAGTACAGGAAAGGCATTGATTTTAGAAACCCATAGATATTTTTTTTCAAATGGAAATTTGAATCAAAAAAATTATTCGATGGACACCCAGTACACCTCTTTCTCCTTAGGCATTTTTATAAGACGGTCCTGGACCCTCAAAAAAAACACCAGCAGGAAAGAGGACATATGGCATACTTTTGAACAATAGAGTACAGGAAAGGCATTTATTTTAGAAACCCATAGATAATTTTTTGCAAATGGAAATTTGAATAAAAAAATGATTCGATGGACACCCAGTACACCTCTTTCTCCTTAGGCCTTTTTATAAGTGGGTCCTGGACCCTCAAAAAAAACACCAGCAGGAAAGAGGACGTATGGCATCCTTTTGAACAATAGAGTACAGGTACAGCATTGATTTTACAAACCCAGAGATCATTTTGGTCAATTGTTAAATAGAAAAATAAAAATGAGTGGACAACCAGTACACCTCTTTCTCCTTAGGCCTTTTTATAAGAGGGTCCTGGACCCTCAAAAAAACACCAGCAGGAAAGAGGACGTATGGCATCCTTTTGAACAATAGAGTACAGGTACAGCATTGATTTTACAAACCCAGAGATCATGTTGGTCAATTGTTAAATAGAAAAATAAAAATGAGTGGACAACCAGTACACCTCTTTCTCCATTGCCTTTTTATAAGAGGGTCCTGGACCCTCAAAAAAAACACCAGCAGGAAAGAGGACGTATGGCATCCTTTTGAACAATAGAGTACAGGTACAGCATTGATTTTACAAACCCAGAGATCATTTTGGTCAATTGTTAAATAGAAAAATAAAAATGAGTGGACAACCAGTACACCTCTTTCTCCATAGGCCTTTTTATAAGAGGGTCCTGGACCCTCAAAAAAAGCACCAGCAGGAAAGAGGACGTATGGCATCCTTTTTAACAATAGAGTACAGGTACAGCATTGATTTTACAAAACCAGAGATCATTTTGGTCAATTGTTAAATAGAAAAATAAAAATGAGTGGCCAACCAGTACACCTATTTCTCCTTAGGCCTTTTTATAAGAGGGTCCTGGACACTCAAAAAAAACACCAGCAGGAAAGAGGACGTATGGCATCCTTTTGAACAATAGAGTACAGGTACGGCATTGATTTTACAAAACCAGAGATAATTTTGGTCAAATGTGAAATAGAAAAGAAAAATGAGTGGACACCCAGTACACCTCTTTCTCCTTAGGCCTTTTTATAAGAGTGTCCAGGACCCTCAAACAAAATACCAGCAGGAAAGAGAACATATGGCATACTTTGGAACAATAGAGTACTGGTACGGCATTGATTTGTGAAACCCACAGATAATTGTTTGTAAAAGTGAAATAGCCCCAAAAACCATGCTTGGACTCCCACTCCAGGTCGTTCTCCTTCAGCTTTTTTATAAGAGGGTCCAGCACCCTCAACAGAAACAACTGCAGGAAACACCACCACATATGCCATCCTTTTGCACAAGCGAGTACAGGTATGGCATCCATTTTAGAAACCCAAAGATAATTGAGAGGAACCAGGAACATTTTTCTAAAAACTGGATGGGGCACCCATTACTACAGGTCGTTCTCCTTCAGCCTTTTTATATCATGGGCCACGACCCACAACAGGCACAACAGCATGAAACACCACATATGCCACCCTTTTGCACAATAGAGTACAGGTATGGCATAGATGGAACACGGAGATAATTTAGAGCAACCAAGAGACGGATAAAGATGCTTGGTCGGTCCTACTCTTTCAAATTTGTGGCATTTTGCGTTCAATTGAATGGTCCACCGGATATGAGTGTTGTGTTAAGTTGTACAATTCGTAACAGTTTAATCACTAGTGTTATGTGCCTTATTTTTTTTATTTGAGTTTTGTACCCACAGAGCTGCAGCAGAGGCCAGAAAAATTAGGAATGTACAAATGACTGAAAAATTGGGGTATTGTTGTAGCAACTGCTGTAGCAGCGGCCAGAAAAATCGATGTTTGTAAAACATTTATAAAGTGCCCTAAAAGCTTGTGGCTTGAACACTAGTTGTTGGCGGATAAGTCAAGCAAGTCCTCCGTCTTTATAACCAAAAAAAAAAGGCCAGCCAGTGTACCAGTTGTAGCCCAAGCCAGCTCATCTCATCATCAGTATTTTTTTATTCAAATGTATCGCCCAATGTCAGTCCCTTTGGGATCCAGCCCTCATTCATTTTTATAAAAGTGAGATAGTCAAGGCTTTTTTGACCTAGGCGACTTCTCTTCTCAGTGACAAAACCTCCTGCTGCACTAAAAGTCTTTTCGGACAGGACACTTGAAGCGGGGCAGGCCAGAAGTTCCATTGCAAATTGGGATAGCTCAGGCCACAAGTCCAGCCTGCACACCCAGTAGTCAAGGGGTCCATCGCTCCTGAGAGTGTCGAGATCCGCAGTTAAAGCTAGGTAGTCTGCTACCTGTCGGTTGAGTCTTTCTCTAAGGCTGGATCCCGAAAGGCTCTGATGGTGCATGGGAGTTAAAAAGGTACGCATGTCCTCCATCAACAAGACATCAGGAAAGCGCCCGGTCCTTGCCGCCGTGGTCGTGGGAGGAGGAGGATTAATTTAATCTCTTCCCCTGTTACATTCCCGTGGTGCTGTGACATCACCCTTATACGCTGTGTAAAGCATAGTTTTTAATTTATTATGAAAATGCTCCATCCTTTCCGACTTGCGGGAATTTGGTAACATTTCAGGCACTTTATGCTTATACCGGGGGTCGAGGAGCGTGGACACCCAGTACAGGTCGTTCTCCTTCAGCTTTTTTATACGAGGGTCCCTCAACAGGCACGACAGCATGAAAGAACCCATTTGAACAAGGTTGGATGCTGAGCTAATCATGTCGCGTTCCTCCTCCTCACTGATCTCACTGATGGTATCTTCTTCCCCCCAGCCACGTACAACACCACGGGTACCAGAGAGGTGACAACAACGAGCACCCTGGTATGACTGTTGTGCTCGGTCTTCCTCCTCCTCATCCTCCCCAAAGCCACATTCCTCCTCTGACTCCTCTTCCTCACAATCCTCTTCCTGCGTTGCCGCAGGTCCAGCAAGCAATGCTGATTCGGCTGTTTGCGGGGGTGATGGACACCACAACTCTCCCGCTTCCTCTTCACGCTCATCTACTGCCTTATCTAGCACTCTTCGCAGGGCACGCTCCAGGAAGAAAACAAATGGTATGATGTCGCTGATGGTGCCTTCGGTGCGACTGACAATGTTTGTCACCTCCTCAAAAGGACGCATGAGCCTACAGGCATTGCGCATGAGCGTCCAGTAATTTGGCAAAAATATCCCCAGCTCCCCAGAGGCTGTCCTAGCACCCCGGTCATACAAATACTCATTAACAGCTTTTTCTTGTTGGAGCAGGCGGTCAAACATTAGGAGTGTTGAATTCCACCGTGTCGGGCTGTCGCAAATCAAGCGCCTCACTGGCAGGTTGTTTCGACGCTGGATATCAGACAAGTGCGCCATGGCCGTTTAGGAATGCCTGAAATGGCCACACACCTTTCTGGCCTGCTTCAGGACGTCCTGTAAGCCTGGGTACTTATGGACAAATCGTTGTACAATTAGATTACACACATGTGCCATGCACAGCACATGTGTCAACTTGCCCAATTTCAATGCCGCCACCAAATCACTTCCATTGTCAGAAACAACCTTGCCAATCTCCAGTTGGTGCGGAGTCAGCCACTGATCCACCTGTGCGTTCAGGGCAGTCAGGAGTGCTGGTGCGGTGTGACTCTCCGCTTTCAGGCAAGTCAACCCCAAGACGGCGTGACACTGCCGTACCCGGGATGTAGCATAGTACCTGGGGAGCTGGGGGGGGTGCCATAGATGTGGAGCAAGACGCAGAAGTTGAAGAGGACTCAGCCGAGGAAGAGGTTATGGAAGAGGATGGAGTAGGAGGAGTAGAGGAGGTAGCAGCAGGCCTGCCTGCAAGTCGTGGCGGTGTCACTAACTCTTCCGCAGAGCCACGCATTCCATGGTTGTCAGAAGTCAGCAGGTTTACCCAATGCGCAGTGTAGGTGATATACCTGCCCTGACCATGCTTTGCAGACCAGCTATCCGTGGTCATATGGACCCTTGCCCCAACGCTGTGTGCCAGACATGCCATAACTTCCTTTTTCACAACAGAGTACAGGTTTGGGATTGCCTTTTGTGAAAAGAAATTTCTGCCAGGTACCTTCCACTGCGGTGTATTGTATGGTAAAAGCTGGCGGGCTAAGAGTTCAGACAAGTCAGCTGTCAGACGCCGGGCAAGGGGGTGACTTTGAGAAATTGGCTTCTTATGCACAAACATGTGCTTGACAGACACCTGACTGTGGGCAGATGACCAGGAACTGCTACGTAAGAGAGACTGAGTGGAGGATGGTTGAGAGGGGGCAAGGAGGACAGCACTGGTTGACGTGGCTGAAGATGCTGGAGCAGGAGGAGGAGGGCGGCTTTCACTTTGTGTGCTGCTTCTACTCATGTGTTCTTCCCATCGGCCTTTGTGATGGGAGACCATGTGCCTTCGCAAAGCAGTTGTACCTAGGTGGCTGTTGGACTTCCCACGACTCAGTTTCTTTTGGCACAGGTTGCAAATGGCATCGCTGTTGTCAGAGGCAGACACACAAAAAAATGCCACACTGCTGAGCTCTGCGATGACGGCATTCTGGTGGTGGCAACAGCATGCGTTGATGGGCGTCGGCGTGCTGTCTGGCTGACCCCTGGTGACGATGCATGCTGTCTGACTGTGCCACTAGCTCCTTGAGACGACCTCCCCGTGCTTCCAAATGGTCTCCTCCTCCTCCTCCTCTCTGTCTCCCCATCTGAACTTTCCCTCTCTTCTTCTTCTCTTCTAGCAGGCACCCACGTGACATCCACCGACACATCATCATCAACCGCTTCACTTGTATCTGAAACATCAAGAAAGGAAGCAGCAGCGGGTACAACATCATCATCATCATCATCATCATCACACCGTACCTCCATGTCGGTAATGCTGCCTGACTGAGACTGATCACTATTATCTACATCCTCTGTCAATGATGATTGCGCATCACTCATTTCTTCCAAATGATGTGTCAATAACTCCTGTGACAGATCAAGTGAAGCGGCTGTGGTGCTAGTGTTGGTGGTGGCGACAGGCGGCGGAGTGGCACTGGTCACTTGAGACCTGCCCAAAGCACAACTGGACTTAGATGGTGCGTCAAGGTTAGGAGGACTAGCAGCGGAAGCTGAAGAAGATTGGGTTTCCTGTGTTAGCCATTCAACTAGGTCCTCCTCAGAAGTTTTTGCGTCCCCCCTGGCACCCGGCGTCTGAACAATGTGCATATTTGTAGGGTCTAAAGGAATCACAGCACCACGACCACAACCACGGAACCTGCAGGGTGGCCTGCCTCTGCCTGTCATTTTTTTTTAAATGGACACTAACAATACTATTACACCAATTGAGTGGTGGCACTGTGAAAGTGGGCACAGTATACGCTGTGAGACTGACAACAACAAAAAAGACAGCTGTTTTAAAAATCACAAATTGTTAATTTGTTAAAATATTACAACTTACAATTACTGTGGCAACAAATATGATTGTTTGGCACTATTTGGCAAATGGGCCTGTCTGGCACACACGCTGGGAGAAAGGAAACTTCAATTCAAGGCACTAGGAGACTGAAGAATCACAGTCAAAACAGTTATGATTAACAAAAATTCCAATCCTGTTACAATAAATATGAGTGGTGGCACTAATAGGCTAGTTGGGACTGGCACACAGGCAGGCAGGCAGGAGGAAAATGCAATTCAAGGGCACTAGTAGACTGCAGATTGACAGTCAAAACAGTGATGATTGACAAATTTTGCAAAACTGTTAAAAGAAATATGATTGCTGGCACTAATTGGATAGCTGGGCCTGGCACACAGGCTGGCAGGCAGTAGAAAAGTGCAATTCAATGGCACAAGCAAACTGAGGATTAAGATCAACAATCAAGATTTTTTTAATTTTAATTAGTAACTATACTGTGACAAAAAATTAGGATTGGTGTAAATAGTTGGCAAGACGGCCTGGCACAAAAGGATGGCAGGCAGGAGGTAGATGCAATTCAAGGACACTAGGAGACTGATTACTGACAGTCAAAACAGTGATGATTGACAATTTTTGCAATACTGTTAAAAGAAATATGATTGCTGACAACAATTGGCTAGGTGGGCCTGGCTCACAGCAGGCTGCAAGGCAGGAGGAAAGTGCTATTCAATGGCACCAGCAAACTGAGGATTCAAATCACAGCAACTATTACCAAAAATTTAAATTTTTAATTATTAGAATACTGTCACAACAAATATGATTGGTGTAAATATTTTTTAAGTAGGCCTGGCACACAGGCTTGGAAGGCTGTAGAAAAGTGCAATTCAAAGGCACGAGCAAACTGAGGATTAAGATCATCAACAATCAAGATTTTTTTAATTGTAATTAGTAACTATACTGTGACAAAGAATTAGGATTGGTGTAAATAGTTGGCAAGACGGCCTGGCACAAAAGGATGGCAGGCAGGAGGTAGATGCAATTCAAGGACACTAGGAGACTGATTACTGACAGTCTAAACAGTGATGATTGACAATTTTTGCAATACTGTTAACAGAAATATGATTGCTGACAACAATTGGCTAGGTGGGCCTGGCTCACAGCAGGCTGCAAGGCAGGAGGAAAGTGCTATTCAATGGCACCAGCAAACTGAGGATTCAAATCACAGCAACTATTACCAAAAATTAAAATTTTTAATTATTAGAATACTGTCACAACAAATATGATTGGTGTAAATATTTTTTTAAGTAGGCCTGGCACACAGGCTTGGAAGGCTGTAGTAAAGTGCAATTCTAGGGCACGAGCAAACTGAGGATTAAGATCATCAACAATCAAGATTTTTTTAATTGTAATTAGTAACTATACTGTGACAAAAAATTAGGATTGGTTGAAATAGTTGGCAAGATGGCCTGGCACAAAAGGATGGCAGGCAGGAGATAGATGCAATTCAAGGACACTAGGAAACTGATTACTGACAGTCTAAACAGTGATGATTGACAATTTTTGCAATACTGTTAACAGAAATATGATTGCTGACAACAATTGGCTAGGTGGGCCTGGCTCACAGCAGGCTGAAAGGCAGGAGGAAAGTGCTATTCAATGGCACCGGCAAACTGAGGATTCAAATCACAGCAACTATTACCAAAAATTTTAATTTTTCATTATTAGAATACTGTCACAACAAATATGATTGGTGTAAATATTTTTTAAGTAGGCCTGGCACAAAGGCTTGGAAGGCTTTAGAAAAGTGCAATTCAAAGGCACGAGCAAACTGAGGATTAAGATCATCAACAATCAAGATTTTTTAATTGTAATTAGTAACTATACTGTGACAAAAAATTAGGATTGGTGTAAATAGTTGGCAAGACGGCCTGGCACAAAAGGATGGCAGGCAGGAGGTAGATGCAATTCAAGGACACTAGGAGACTGATTACTGACAGTCTAAACAGTGATGATTGACAATTTTTGCAATACTGTTAACAGAAATATGATTGCTGACAACAATTGGCTAGGTGGGCCTGGCTCACAGCAGGCTGCAAGGCAGGAGGAAAGTGCTATTCAATGGCACCAGCAAACTGAGGATTCAAATCACAGCAACTATTACCAAAAATTTTAATTTTTAATTATTAGAATACTGTCACAACAAATATGATTGGTGTAAATATTTTTTTAAGTAGGCCTGGCACACAGGCTTGGAAGGCTGTAGAAAAGTGCAATTCAAAGGTACGAGCAAACTGAGGATTAAGATCATCAACAATCAAGATTTTTTTAATTGTAATTAGTAACTATACTGTGACAAAAAATTAGGATTGGTGTAAATAGTTGGCAAGACGGCCTGGCACAAAAGGATGGCAGGCAGGAGGTAGATGCAATTCAAGGACACTAGGAGACTGATTACTGACAGTCTAAACAGTGATGATTGACAATTTTTGCAATACTGTTAACAGAAATATGATTGCTGACAACAATTGGCTAGGTGGGCCTGGCTCACAGCAGGCTGCAAGACAGGAGGAAAGTGCTATTCAATGGCACCAGCAAACTGAGGATTCAAATCACAGCAACTATTACCAAAAATTTTAATTTTTAATTATTAGAATACTGTCACAACAAATATGATTGGTGTAAATATTTTTTAAGTAGGCCTGGCACACAGGCTTGGAAGGCTGTAGAAAAGTGCAATTCAAAGGTACGAGCAAACTGAGGATTAAGATCATCAACAATCAAGATTTTTTTAATTGTAATTAGTAACTATACTGTGACAAAAAATTAGGATTGGTGTAAATAGTTGGCAAGACGGCCTGGCACAAAAGGATGGCAGGCAGGAGGTAGATGCAATTCAAGGACACTAGGAGACTGATTACTGACAGTCTAAACAGTGATGATTGACAATGTTTGCAATACTGTTAACAGAAATATGATTGCTGACAACAATTGGCTAGGTGGGCCTGGCTCACAGCAGGCTGCAAGGCAGGAGGAAAGTGCTATTCAATGGCACCAGCAAACTGAGGATTCAAATCACAGCAACTATTACCAAAAATTTAAAATTTTAATTATTAGAATACTGTCACAACAAATATGATTGGTGTAAATATTTTTTAAGTAGGCCTGGCACACAGGCTTGGAAGGCTGTAGAAAAGTGCAATTCAAAGGCACGAGCAAACTGAGGATTAAGATCAACACTAAAAATTTTTTTTATTTAAATTAATAACTATACTGTCTGTGACAACAATTATGATTGGTGTAAATAGTTGGCTAGACGGCCTGGCACAAAAGGCTGGCAGTGGCAGGCAGGAGGTAAATGAAATTCAATGGCACTAGGAGACTGAATATTTGCAGTCCAAAAAATTATGATTTTTTTTTTTTAATTACTGTTACAAGAATTGTGATTGGTGCCACTAATTAGCTACTTGGGCCTGGCAGACAGGCTGGCAGATATGAGTCGTGGATGGTAGGTAGGGCAGCAATTTAACACCTTTTACTGTGTAAGTGACAAAAACACAGGACTGATAGAAAATTAAGTTACATTACACTAGCAAAATATTTTAAAATTTTAGATTTTAATATTAAAATTATGTTAAGAAGTGCAATGCACATATGACTCTATGAGTGGTCGCACTGGCTGGCTGCTACGTAGGGCAGCAATTATAACAACAGTATGCTGTGTAAGTCAGATAGACAGTTAGACACAGGCCTGATAGAAAATACAATTAGATTACACTAGCATAATTATTTAAAGACTTTTTTTTGGAAATTTTAAGAAAAAGGTTAAGCACATACATATGAGTCGTGGCTGATAGCCTTGGAAGGGCAGCTATTAAAAACAGTAGGCTCTGTAAGTCGGATACACACACGCCTGATAGAAAATACTATTAGATTACACTAGAAAAATTATTGAAATTATTTTTTGGGGGTGGAAATTAAAAAAAGGTTAAACACATATGAGTCGTGGCTCATAGACTAGGGAGGGCAGCAAGTAAACACAGTAGGCTCTCTATGGTCTAGATTTAGAGTTTGGCGGTAGCCATGAAAACCAGCGTTAGAGGCTCCTAACGCTGGTTTTAGGCTACCTCCGGTATTTGGAGTCACTCAAAAAAGGGTCTAACGCTCACTTTTCAGCCGCGACTTTTCCATACCGCAGATCCCCTTACGTCAATTGCGTATCCTATCTTTTCAATGGGATTTTTCTAACTCCGGTATTTAGAGTCGTGTCTGAAGTGAGCGTTAGAATTCTAACGACAAAACTCCAGCCGCAGAAAAAAGTCAGTAGTTAAGAGCTTTCTGGGCTAACGCCGGTTCATAAAGCTCTTAACTACTGTACTCTAAAGTACACTAACACCCATAAACTACCTATGTACCCCTAAATCGAGGCCCCCCACATCGCCGCCACTCGATTAAATTTTTTTAAACCCTAATCTGCCGACCGCCACCTACGTTATCCTTATGTACCCCTAATCTGCTGCCCCTAGCACCGCCGACCCCTATATTATATTTATTAACCCCTAACCTGCCCCCCACAACGTCGCAGCCAGCTACCTACAATAATTAACCCCTAATCTGCCGACCGCAAAGCGCCACTACTTAAGTTATCCTTATGTACCCCTAATCTGCTGCCCCTAACACCGCCGACCCCTATATTATATTTATTAACCCCTAATCTGCCCCCCTCAACTTCGCCTCCACATGCCTACACTTATTAACCCCTAATCTGCCGAGCGGACCGCACCGCTACTATAATAAAGTTATTAACCCCTAATCCGCCTCACTAACCCTATAATAAATAGTATTAACCCTTAATCTGCCCTCCCTAACATCGCCGACACCTAACTTCAATTATTAACCCCTAATCTGCCGACCGGAGCTCACCGCTATTCTAATAAATGTATTAACCCCTAAAGCTAAGTCTAACCCTAACACTAACACCCCCCTAACTTAAATATAATTTAAATCTAACGAAATTAATTAACTCTTATTAAATAAATTATTCCTATTTAAAGCTAAATACTTACCTGTAAAATAAATCCTAATATAGCTACAATATAAATTATAATTATATTATAGCTATTTTAGGATTAATATTTATTTTACAGGTAACTTTGTATTTATTTTAACCAGGTACAATAGCTATTAAATAGTTAAGAACTATTTAATAGCTAAAATAGTTAAAATAATTACAAAATTACCTGTAAAATAAATCCTAACCTAAGTTACAATTAAACCTAACACTATACTATCATTAAATGAATTAAATAAAATACCTACAATTACCTACAATTAAACCTAACACTACACTATCAATACATTAATTAAATACAATCCCTACAAATAACTACAATGAAATAAACTAAAGTACAAAAAATAAAAAAGAACTAAGTTACAAAAAATAAAAAAATATTTACAAACATAAGAAAAATATGACAACAATTTTAAACTAATTGCACCTACTCTAAGCCCCCTAATAAAATAACAAAGACCCCCAAAATAAAAAATGCCCTACCCTATTCTAAATTACTAAAGTTCAAAGCTCTTTTACCTTACCAGCCCTGAACAGGGCCCTTTGCGGGGCATGCCCCAAGAAGTTCAGCTCTTTTGCCTGTAAAAAAAAACATACAATACCCCCCCAACATTACAACCCACCACCCACATACCCCTAATCTAACCCAAACCCCCCTTAAATAAACCTAACACTAAGCCCCTGAAGATCATCCTACCTTGTCTTCACCTCACCGGGTATCACCGATCGGTCCTGGCTCCAAAATCTTCATCCAACCCAAGCGGGGGCTGGCGATCCATCATCCGGTGGCTGAAGAGGTCCAGAAGAGGCTCAAAAGTGTTCATCCTATCCGGGAAGAAGAGTAGATCTGGACCGGCAACCATCTTCTTCCAAGCGGCATCTTCTATCTTCATCCGATGAGGACCGGCTCCATCCTGAAGACCTCCACCGCGGACCCATCTTCATCCGGCGACGTCCAACTGAAGAATGACGGTTCCTTTAAGGGACGTCATCCAAGATGGCGTCCCTCGAATTCCGATTGGCTGATAGGATTCTATCAGCCAATCGGAATTAAGGTAGGAATATTCTGATTGGCTGATGGAATCAGCCAATCAGAATCAAGATCAATCCGATTGGCTGATCCAATCAGCCAATCAGATTAAGCTTGCATTCTATTGGCTGATCGGAACAGCCAATAGAATGCGAGCTCAATCTGATTGGCGGAATCAATCTATGGGGGAATCGTGCACGAGCACGTTTTTGAGGCTGGCCTCGTCCGTAAGCAACTCTGGTATCGAGAGTTGAAGCTGCGTTAAATATGCTTTACGCTCCTTTTTTGGAGCCTAACGCAGCCTTTATGTGGACTCTCAATACCAGAGTTATTTTTATGGTGCGGCCAGAAAAAAGCCGGCGTTAGCTACGCGGGTCCTTACCGACAAAACTCTAAATCTAGCCGTATGTCAGCAAAACACACAGGCCGGATAGAAAATTATATTAGATTACACTAGCAAACAAATTTAAACTTTTTTTTTTTTTATATTAAAATTAAGGTGAAGGAGAATAGATATGAGTGCTGGGTGGCTGCCTGGCACAGACCAATTAACCAAAAGACTGAAAAAAAGAGGTATATTAATGCTGAGTGAGCCTGACAGACACAGGCATGATAGTAAATGTAATTAGATTACACTAGCAAAATTTTTTTTTTTTTTTTATTTTTTTTTAATTTAAAATAATGTTATAAACGGATATTAACACTGGTGGCTGCTGGCTGGCACAGAGCAATGAACCAGAGTATATGCTGTGTGACACTGGCCTGATAGAAAATGAAAAAAAATTACAGTAGAAAAATAATTATATTTTTGGGTTAGTTAAATTTAAACTAATGTTGTTAGGGAGATATCAGTGGTGGCAGTAGTCACAGCATATGCTGTGAGCCTTAAACACACAGCTGAATGCCAGGCAAATGCTAATAAAAAAAAACACGAAAAAAAAAAATGGCACGAAATATAGCCCTAAAAAGGGCTTTTTGGGGTGCTGTGCTTGCAGCAGAGATGAGTGGAGTCCTTCTGGACTGTAAATACACTAGCCTAGCTATGTTTTTCCTATTAATGTCAGGAGCAAAAACACAACACGTCCTCTCATTAAAAAAGCAAGGTCGTTATGAGTCTAAAATGGCGGATTCCGAGTAGCTGGGAGTGTCTGTGAGGGAGTGTCTGATGTTGGGCGGATCGAACATCGCCATGTGTTCGCCCACAAACGCGAACGCGAACAAGCTATGTTCGCTGTGAACCATTCGCGGGCGAACAGTTCGGGACATCACTAGTGTTGAGTTGCTAGTCAGTTACCAGTCTCGCCAATGCTGCCCAATTGTATAGCTTTAAATTTGGGAGGCCAAGACCACCACTAAGGTAGGGTAGATTGAGTTTGTCTGCTGCTATGCAAGGTTTTTTCCCCTCCAAATGAAGGTGGTTATAGCTTTAGAAAGAGAAGTTACGTCTCTTTTGGTCATGAGAAAGGGAAGCATTAGCAAGGGGTACAGTATCTTAGGCAACGTTACCATTTTAATCAAGTTAATCTGGCCTGATAATCCCAAAGGGAGATTGATCCAATTTTGGAGTTTTGTGGTCAAATTTTTACACTTGTCCATTATGTTTAGGTCATATATCCTTTGTGGGCTTCTATGTAGCTGAATACCTAAGTATGTGAGTGATTATGAAACTACCACAAACAGGTAATTGTGTGCTGCATGTGGGTGTTTGTTCAGCCATAATATTTCTAATTTAGTGGTGTTTATTTTGTACCCCGAGAAACTACCAAATTCTATTATTGTCTGCAATATGTGAGGACTGTGCACTGAAGGGGTGTCTACAAACAGGAGCATGGAATCCTCATAGAGAGCTAGATGTATTGGAACTCCCTGGATTGTGATGCCAGGGAAGATCTGTCTCAGTTTTGTTGCTAAGGGTTCCAGTGCCAAGTCAAACAGCAGGGGAGATAAAGGACACCCCTGTCTGGTATCTCTTTGTAGGGTGAAGTCAGGGGAGAACAAATCGTTAGTCAAAATTTGAGCAGTCGGGGTGTTATAAATGTTATGAATAATGTCCAAAAATGTGCCTTTAAAGTTAAAATTTTGCATAGTGTTTGATGCGTCCACTCCACTCTATCAAAGGTCTTCTCTGCATCAAGCGATAGCAGGAAGGCCTCCGGCAGACCACCTGCCCCACCTCTGCCCCCCCCCACCATCCAATAGTGATTGATCACATGTAAAACTTTACGGAGATTAACTACTGATGAGCGTTTAAACACAAAACCTGTTTGATCTGGATGTAGTAACATTGGGAATATGGTTTTCAGTCTATTGGCCAAGATCTTCATGAATAGTTTGTAGTCAGTGTTTAGTAGTGAAATGGGATGATATGTGTCTGTCAGGGAAGGATCCTTCCCTGGTTTGGGTATCAGAGTTATGTGTGCAGCGGTAAAGTTTTATGATGGGGGTGTGTCTTCTTAATAGTAGGTGTTATATCATCTGGCCAGCGCTGTAGTGATTTGTGGCTGGAGAATCTGATAAAATTCTGTTGGTAGCTCGTCAGGACTTGCCGCTTTGCCTACCGGAATTGATTTTAGAGTGTAACTTATTTCATAAATGGTTATGTGAGTGTTTAGGTTTTCTATCTGCTCTGGTGTTAATTTGGGTAAGTTAATTGTCTGCCAGAAGGAAGCTTGTGCCTCAGGGGGCTGAATATCTTTTAATTGTTAAGTTTTTCACTCATGAATCCTGCATCTACTCCTAGAAACTATGAGTCACAGTATCAATTATGTTTCCTTTGACGCCAGAATATATTGCATACATATGTTTCACGCTCCATGAATTCTACTATAACTCCTTGCAACTATGAATCACAGAATATCATCTATCCACATCCAGGGTACTCTTCCCCGTGTAAGAGGTCGTTGTCTCCAATTCCCTACCACTGCCCCGAGGGTCTGAGCTGCCATGTTCTTTTTAAAGAAAAGAGGCTTTCTCCTGGCAACCCTTCCATACAAACCATACTTGTTCAGTTTTTTTTTCTAATTGTACTATCATGAACGTTAACATACTAACTGAGGCCTGTAGAGTCTGAGATGTAACTTGTAATTTTTTCGATTTCTCTGAGCATTGCATGGGCTGACTTTGGAGGTAATTTGCTGGGACGTCCACTCTTGGGAAGATTGGCAACTGTCTTGAATGTATTTCACTTGTGAATAATCAATCTCACTGTAGAATGATGGACTTTAAATTGTTTGGAAATGACCTTATAACCCTTTCCAGATTGATGGGCAGCAACAATTGCTTCTCTAAGATCATTACTGAAGTCTTTCCTTCTTGGCATTGTGTTAACACAAACCTGAATGATCCAGACCAGCAAACTGCTAAAACTTTGACTTTTATAGAGGTGATCACACTTGATGATGATGATGATGATCAATTAATCAAGGGCATTTGATTAGAAGCACCTAGCTGCTACTTAGCCTCTTAATTCATATGAAAGCAGTAAGGGTGTACTTAGTATTTCACACATGGCTTCTCCCTTTTGGCTTTATTTTTGTTAAATTAATCATGACACAGTGTAATATGTCAGGTGTTGTTGTTCATCTGAGGTTGTATTTACCTAATTTTAAGACCTGCTAAGGACCAGATGATTTTCATTATGTCCTAAAATGTAAAACCATAGAATTCATAGAGGGTGTTCTTTCTTTTTCGCATGACTATATATTTATTTATGTGTGTTTGTGTGCGTGTGTGTGTAGATGAAGCCCTCATTAGGTCATAGCTGTTCACCTTCAGTGTGTACTTTCTTACCTCAGTGGTTCTAATTGCTCAATATGGCAAGTTGCAACCTACAAAAGGATATATGTATTGACAGTGGTTAATTAGGTCAACCTATTGTTATTGTCAGGATTATTAGGTGGCCATGCAACGAAGTTGCAGGACAACCTATTGTTATTGTTTGGATTATTATTATTAGGTGGCCATGCAACGAAGTTGCAGGACAACCTATTGTTATTGTCAGGATTATTAGGTGGCCATGCAATGAAGTTCCAGGACAACCTATTGTTATTGTCACGATTATTATTTTTTTAGGGGGCCATGCAACGAAGTTGCAGGACAACCTATTGTTATTGTCAGGATTATTATTAGGTGGCCAGCAACAAAGTTGCAGGACAACCTATTGTTTTTGTTCAGATTATTATTATTAGGTGGCCATGCAACGAAGTTGCAGGACAACCTATTGTTATTGTCAGGATTATTAGGTGGCCATGCAACGAAGTTGCAGGACAACCTATTGTTATTGTTTGGATTATTATTATTAGGTGGCCATGCAACGAAGTTGCAGGACAACCTATTGTTATTGTCAGGATTATTAGGTGGCCATGCAATGAAGTTCCAGGACAACCTATTGTTATTGTCACGATTATTATTTTTTTAGGGGGCCATGCAACGAAGTTGCAGGACAACCTATTGTTATTGTCAGGATTATTATTAGGTGGCCAGCAACAAAGTTGCAGGACAACCTATTGTTTTTGTTTGGATTATTATTATTAGGTGGCCATGCAACGAAGTTGCAGGACAACCTATTGTTATTGTCAGGATTATTATTATTATTATTATTTTTATTTTTTTTATTATTATTATTATTATTCTGCCACTTTTTCTATTGCCCATAACTTTTGAACTGCTAAAGCAAAGCTCTTGAAATCAGGTATGCTAGTACAGTCTATTGCTCTGCTACATCTCATGCAATATTGAACTCATAGGTCATAAGGTTACACAGCCATATTGCTTTTTGCGACAAATTTCGAGAAATGCTTAATAATCTTTATCTCTGTAACTGCTAATGTTACAACTTTGAAACTTGCTGTGCTCAGTGCTGCTATGAACTAGATTTGCCATTTCTCAACAAGAGTGCTTTGGTCACATGATGTTGCAGCCATCTTGCATTTTGCGAAAATCTTTAAACATCTTCTTCTCTTAAACCGCTTAGTGCAATAAAGCGCAATTTTGCACATATGCTTCTTGCAAGGTCCTCTACCAAGTTTGTTAAAATTGCGATTTTTCCATAATCAACATGGCTGCTGTGAGACATTAACCTTTTTATCGCCATTTAATTGCATAATTTTGCACTTTATACATTAGTTTTACAATGTTTAACAATATTACAGTGTAATAGACACATGATTACACATAGTCATAACCCTTAAAGACAATATTGAAGTTAAAATTCGAATTGCGCAATCGCCTTCGTGAAATAAAACATTTGCAAATTTTCATGAAACTTCTGCAAATTGTAGAGGTCTATAGTGAGCATTAGTATGTGCAATTTGAAAGCCATACATTGCATAGCTTTTGAACTGCTAAAGCAAAGCTCTTGAAATCAGGTATGCTAGTACAGTCTATTGCTCTGCTACATCTCATGCAATATTTAACTCATAGGTCATAAGGTTATGCAGCCATATTGCTTTTTGCGACAAATTTCGAGAAATGCTTAATAATCTTTATCTCTGTAACTGCTAATGTTACAACTTTGAAACTTGCTGTGCTCAGTGCTGCTATGAACTAGATTTGCCATTTCTCAACAAGAGTGCTTTGGTCACATGATGTTGCAGCCATCTTGCATTTTGCAAAAATCTTTAAACATCTTCTTCTCTTAAACCGCTTAGTGCAATAAAGCGCAATTTTGCACATATGCTTCTTGCAAGGTCCTCTACCAAGTTTGTTAAAATTGCGATTTTTCCATAATCAACATGGCTGCTGTGAGACATTAACCTTTTTATCGCCATTTAATTGCGTAATTTTGCACTTTATACATTAGTTTTACAATGTTTAACAATATTACAGTGTAATAGACACATGACTACACATAGTCATAACCCTTAAAGATAAAATTGAAGTTAAAATTCGCATTGCGCAGTCGCCTTCGTGAAATAAAACATTTGCAAATTTTCATGAAACTTCTGCAAATTGTAGAGGTCTATAGTGAGCATTAGTATGTGCAATTTGAAAGCCATACATTGCATAGCTTGGCGGCCATTTTGTTTCGTATGCGCCATTTTTAAAAACTATAAAAATCTTCTTCTCCAAAACCGCTTATGGGACAGACTTGAAATTTTATTTATAGAGTTATCTTATGACTAACATTCAGATTTGTTCAAGAGAAGTTGATATGTCATGTGGTTTGGCAGCCATTTTGAATTGTTCAAAATTGCTTAACGATATATTTCAACTAATAATAAAACAAAAACCGTTTTACAAAAATGCTTTATTTTTTCCATGTTCATTGACATCTATACTGAGCACTATTGTGCGTAATATGGAGGCTGTATATCTTAGGATTGGACAGCCATCTTGGTTTACGCGAAAATTTCGAAAGTCTATTTTCTCTGCAACCGCTTATGTAAGAACTGTGAAATTTGCTGTACAGTCTTATATGGTGAAGTAGATTCACAGTTGCTCATAAGGAGAGAATCAGTCACATGATGCGGCACCAATATCGGTTTTATGTTTATCGTAATTATATGTAAATCAATACTGCCTCTTTTGAGTCAATTGCTCACAAAACACAAATTACTTATGCTAAATTCGAAAGTCTATTTTCTCTGCAACCGCTTATGTAAGAACTGTGAAATTTGCTGTACAGTCTTATATGGTGACGTAGATTCACAGTTGCTCATTAGGAGAGAATCAGTCACATGATGCGGCACCAATATCGGTTTTATGTTTATCGTAATTATTTGTAATTCAATACTGCCTCTTTTGAGTCAATTGCTCACAAAACACAAATTACTTATGCTAAACTCTTGAAATCAGGTATGTTAGTACAGCCTATTGCAATGCTACATCTCATGCAACATTAAACTCATTGGTCATATGGTTAGGCAGCCATTTTGTTTTTTGCGACAAATTTCGAGAACTGCTTAATAATCTTTAGCTCTGGAACTGCTTATGTTGCAACTTTGAAACTTGCTGTGCTTAGTGCTGCTATGACCTAGATTTGCCATTGCTCAACAGAAGTGCTTTGGTCACATGATGTAGCATCCATCTTGCATTTTGCGAAAATCTTTAAACATCTTCTGCTCTTAAACCGCTTAGAGCAATAAAGCGCAATTTTGCACGTATGCTCCTTGCAAGGTCCTCTACCAAGTTTGTTCAAATTGTGATTTTTTCCATAATCAACATGGCTGCTGTGAGACATTAACATTTTTATTGCCATTTATTTGCATAATTTTGCACTTTATACATTAGTTTTACAATATTTAACCATATTACAGTGTAATAGACACATGATTACACATAGTCATAACCCTCAAAGACAATATTGCAGTTAAACTTTGCATTGCGCAGTCCCCGTCGTGAAATAAAACATTTGCAAATTTTCATGAAACTTCTGCAAATTGTAGAGGTCTATGGTGAGCATTACTATGTGCAATTTGAAAGCCATATGATGCATAGCTTGGCGGCCATTTTGTTTCGTATGCGCCATTTTTAAAAAATAAAAAAATCTTCTTCCCCAAAACCGCTTATGGCACAGACTTGAAATTTTGTTTACAGAGTTATCTTATGACTAACATTCAGATTTGTTCAAGAGAAGTTGATAGGTCATGTGGTTTGGCAGCCATTTTGAATTGTTCAAAAACGCTTAACGATATTTTTAAATTAATAATAAAACAACAACCGTTTTACAAAAATGCTTTATTTTTGCCATGTTTATTGACATCTATGGTGAAAATTATTGTGCATAATATGGAGGCTGTATATCATATGATCTTGCAGCCATTTTGTTTTATGCGAAAATTTCAAAAATCTATTTTCTCTGCAACTGCCTATGTTAGAACTGTGAAACTTGCTGTATAACCTTATATTGTGACCTAGAGTCACAGTTGTTCATGTTGAAGGAATTGGTCATAAGCTGTGGCAGACATATTGGTTTACGCGAAAATTTCGAAAATGTGTTTTCTTTCCAACCGCTTATGTTAAAGCTGTAAAATTTGCTGTATAACCATATATTGTCACCTAGAGTTACATCTGATCGTGATGAAAGTATTGGTCATATGGTGGGGCAGCCATCTTGAAAAACACAAAAACTTTGAAAATGTGTTTTCTTTCCAACTGCTAATGTTAGAATTGAAAAAACTTCTATAAAGCTTTATATTGTGACTTAGCTGCTTGTATGCCATTGCAATGTTGATGCGCATGGCCACCTCTATCGCTGCTTGCAGCTATATTTATTATTATTATTATTATTATTATAATTATTATTTTTATTCCGCCAAGCTTTGTATTCAATTGCCCATAACTGCTGAACTGTTTTTGCAAAGCTCTTAAAATCAGGTATGCTGGTACAGCCTATTGCTGTGCTACATCTCAGGCAAAATTGAACTCATAGGTCACATGCTCTGGCAGCCATATTGCTTTTTGCGACAAATTTCGACAAACGCTTAAAAATCTTTAACTCTGGAACTCCTTATGTTACAACTTTGAAACTCGCTGTGCTTAGTGCTACTATGACCTGGAATTTCTATTGCTCAATTTAAGTGCCTTGGTCACATGATGTGGCAGCCATCTTGCATTTTGCGAAAATATTCAAACATCTTCTTCTCCTAAACCGCTTAGTGCAATGACGCGCAATTTTGCACATATGCTCCTTGCAAGGTCCTCTACCAAGTTTGTTCAAACTGCGATTTTTCCATAATCAACATGGCTGCTGTGAGACATTAACCTCTTTATCGCCATTTAATTGCGTAATTTTGCACTTTATACATTAGTTTTACAATATTTAACAATATTACAGTGTAAGAGACACATGATTACACATAGTCATAACCCTTAAAGACTATGGGGCCTAGTTATCAAGCCGTCAACCTCAAATACGCTGGAATTCCGCAGCGTATTTGTGGCAAGGCTGATTTGCCTTAGTTATCAAGCCCTAGATACCGGCAAAAGTAGAATTTTGTGACGTAAGCTTCGATCCGCCGGAATTAGTCCGACACAGATCGATTCTTACGTCACTCCAGATGTTCTGCACACAAGTGCGGCACAATCTGACTACTTTTGCTTGTTATCAAAAAACTAGCAGGTACGCTCGGCACTTTTCCGGCCCAGCGTACCTGGTTTTCAAACCGCCGCCCTGGAGGCGGCGGATCCCATAGGAATCAATGGGAGTCTGACCATATCGAAAGTTCATGTCCGCTGCTGCCAGACATCCCATTGATTTCTATGGGAGCTGTCTACACCTAACACCCTAACATGTACCCCGAGTCTAAACACCCCTAATCTGCCACCCCCTACACCGCCGCAACTAAATAAATGTATTACCCCTAAACCTTACCCCTAAACCGCCGCTCCCGGTGCCCACCGCATCTATAATATATGTATTAACCCCTAAACCGCCGCTCCCGGTGCCCGCCGCAACTATAATATATGTATTTACCCCTAAACCGCCGCTCCCGGACCCCACCGCCACCTACATTATACCTATTAACCCCTATCCTGACCCCCCTATACCGTCGCCACCTATAATAAAGTTATTAACCCCTATCCTGCGGATCCCGGACCTCGCCGCAACCAAATAAATAGTTTATCCCCTAAACCGCCGCTCCCGGACCCCGCCGCAACCTATATTAAAGTTATTAACCCCTAATCTGCCCCCCCTACACCGTCGCCACCTATAATAAATGTATTAACCCCTATCCTGCCCCCCTACAACGCCGCCACTGTAATAAAATTATTAACACCTAAACCTAAGTCTAACACTAACCCTAACACCCCCCTAACTTAAATATTAATTAAATAAATCTAAATAATATTTCTCTTATTAAATAAATTAATCCTATTTAAAAATAAATACTTACCTTTAAAATAAACCCTAATATAGATACAATATAAATAATAATTATATTGTAGCTATTTTAGGATTTATTTTTATTTTACAGGCATCTTTCAATTTATTTTAACTAGGTACAATGGCTATTAAATAGTTATTAACTATTTAATAGCTACTTAGCTAAAATAAAGAGACATTTACCTGTAAAATAAAAACTAACCTAAGTTACAATTACACCTAACACTACACTATACTTAAATAAATTAATCCTATTTAAAACTAAATACTTACCTGTAAAATAAACCCTAAGATAGCTACAATGTAATTAATAATTACATTGTAGCTATTTTAGGATTTAAATTTATTTTACAGGTAACTTTGTATTTATTTTAGTTAGAATAGTTATTAAATAGTTATTAACTATTTAATAACTACCTAGCTAAAAGAAATACAAAATTACCTGTAAAATAAATCCTAACCTAAGTTACAATTAAACCTAACACTACACTATCATTAAATTAATTAAATAAATTAGTTACAAATAACTACAATTAAATTAAATTAAATTAAATAAACTAACTAAAGTACAAAAAATAAAAAAAGCTGTTACAAAAAATAAAAAAAATAATTTACAAAAATTTAAAATTTTTTACAATTTTAAGCTACTTACACCTAATCTAAGCCCCCCAATAAAATAACAAAGCCCCCCAAAATAAAAAAATGCCCTACCCTATTCTAAATTAAAAAGTTCAAAGCTCTTTTACCTTACCAGCTCTTAAAAGGGCCTTTTGCGGGGCATGCCCCAAAGAATTCTGCTCTTTTGCCTGTAAAAAAAAAATACAACCCTCCCAAAATTAAAACCCACCACCCACATACCCCTAATCTAACCCAAACCCCCCTTAAATAAACCTAACACTACCCCCTAAAGATCATCCTACCTTGAGTCGTCTTCAGCCAGCCGACCCACCGATGGAACCGAGGAGGAGATCCAGAGCGGAAGAAGTCATCATCCAGGTGGCGCTGAAGAAGTCTTCCATCCAATGAAGTCATCATCCAGGCGGCACTGAAGAAGTCTTCCATCCGATAGAAGTCTTCATCCAGTCGGCGTCTCCAATCTTCATCCATCGGGAGCGGTGCGGAGCCATCTTCAGACGAGCCGACGCGGAGCCATCTTCTTCTTCCCGAGGACTAACGACGAATGGATATTCCTTTAAGGGATGTCATCCAAGATGGCGTCCCTTCAATTCCGATTGGCTGATAGGATTCTATCAGCCAATCGGAATTAAGGTAGGAAAAATCTGATTGGCTGATTGAATCAGCCAATCAGATTCAAGTTCAATCCGATTGGCTGATCCAATCAGCCAATCAGATTGAGCTCGCATTCTATTGGCTGTTCCAATCAGCCAATAGAATGCAAGCTCAATCTGATTGGCTGATTGGATCAGCCAATCGGATTGAACTTTAATCTGATTGGCTGATTCAATCAGCCAATCAGATTTTTCCTACCTTAATTCCGATTGGCTGATAGAATCCTATCAGCCAATCGGAATTGAAGGGACGCATTCTTGGATGACGTCCCTTAAAGGAATATCCATTTGTCATTAGTCGTCGGGAAGAAGAGGATGGCTCCGCGTTGGCTCATCTGAAGATGGCTCCGCTCCGGATGGATGAAGATTGAAGACGCCGCCTGGATGAAGACTTCTATCGGATGGAAGACTTCTTCAGCGCCGCCTGGATGATGACTTCATCGGATGGAAGACTTCTTCAGCGCCACCTGGATGACGACTTCTTCCGCTCTGGATCTCCTCTTTGGTTCCATCGGTGGGTCGGCTGGCTGAAGACAGCTAAAGGTAGGATGATCTTCAGGGGGGTAGTGTTAGGTTTATTTAAGGGGGGTTTGGGTTAGATTAGGGGTATGTGGGTGGTGGGTTTTAATGTTGGAGGGGTTGTATTTTTTTTTTACAGGCAAAAGAGCAGAATTCTTTATGGCATGCCCCGCAAAAGGCCCTTTTCAGGGCTGGTAAGGTAAAAGAGCTGGTAACGTTTTAAATTTAGAATAGGGTAGGGCATTTTTTTATTTTGGGGGGCTTTGTTATTTTATTAGGGGGCTTAGATTAGGTGTAAGTAGCTTAAATTTGTTGTAATATTTTTTAAATGTTTGTAACTTATTTTTTTTATTTTTTGTACTTTAGTTAGTTTATTTAATTTAATTGTATTTACTTGTAACTAATTTATTTAATTAATTTAATGATAGTGTAGTGTTAGGTTTAATTGTAACTTAGGTTAGGATTTATTTTACAGGTAATTTTGTATTTCTTTTAGCTAGGTAGTTATTAAATAGTTAAAGTGAAGGTCAAGTCTTGCGTTCTGGATATCAAATTCCAATATATCAGCAAAAATCATTATGATGTTCATTCATCAAAATATATGAAAACACAATAATAAGTTTTATTTTTTACTTGTTTGATCTGCTCCGTTTATGCTGTACAATCCGCCCGCCAGAGTGCCTTCAGTGATTGACATATTTTCGCTCCTATCGTTATTTTACCCCCATGGTGTCCAGCCCCTTTTCTATTTCATCATCGCCATCTTATGCGCATGCGTTTATGCAAACAGCGCATCATCATCGGCATGCTAGTTCATGTAACGCGCATGCGTTGTCAGTTCTCCCAGTCCATTGTAACATTGAATTGACAGCATCGCTCTCACTTGGATTATTGCGAAACCGCTTGCAAAAATACTAACAGGTAATTTTGATAGCGCAGCGCATCTCACATACTAATAGAGTCTAGATACTAAGTCACTGCACTTACTTGAACGCATGCGCCATTGAGCTGCGGATACGCATGCGCAGTTCAAATCTATAATGGGTGCACAAGCGTAGTCCGCTGCTAACAGACAATGCTACTTCATCCGATAAGAACAAGGAAGTGTTGATGGGGAGGAGCGTAAAGCGCAAACGGCGGTAGATTATAAATACTATTTATATGTAAAGGATTATTTTTTTAAACATATAAAATAAGCGACTGCAATAATTTTAACATTAGTTTATACATTAAGTCTTGTGAATAAGAAAAATTGACCTTCACTTTAATAACTATTCAATAACTATTCTAACTAGCTAAAATAAATACAATGTTACCTGTAAAATAAATATAAATCCTAAAATAGCTACAATGTAATTATTAATTACATTGTAGCTATCTTAGGGTTTATTTTACAGGTAAGTATTTAGTTTTAAATAGGATTAATTTAGTTAAGTATAGTGTAGTGTTAGGTGTAATTGTAACGTAGGTTAGTTTTTATTTTACAGGTAAATTTCTCTTTATTTTAGCTAGGTAGCTATTAAATAGTTAATAACTATTTAATAGCTATTGTACCTAGTTAAAATAAATTGAAAGATGCCTGTAAAATAAAAATAAATCCTAAAATAGCTACAATATAATTATTATTTGTATTGTAGCTATATTAGGGTTTATTTTAAAGGTAAGTATTTATTTTTAAATAGGATTAATTTATTTAATAAGAGAAATATTATTTAGATTTATTTAATTAATATTTAAGTTAGGGGGGTTTTAGGGTTAGTGTTAGACTTAGGTTTAGGGGTTAATAATTTTATTACAGTGGCGGCGGTGTAGGGGGGGCAGGATAGGGGTTAATAAATTTATTATAGGTTGCGGCGGTATAGGGGGGGCAGGATAGGGGTTAATAATTTTTTTATAGGTGGCGACGGTGTAGGGGGGGGGCAGATTAGGGGTTAATAAGTTTAATATAGGTTGCGGCGGGGTCCGGGAGCGGCGGTTTAGGGGTTAAACTATTTATTTAGTTGCGGCGAGGTCCGGGATTGTCAGGATAGGGGTTAATAACTTTATTATAGGTTGCGACGGTATAGGGGGGGCAGGATAGGGGTTACTAGGTATAATGTAGGTGGCAGCGGTGTCCAGCAGTGGCGGTTTAGGGGTTAATACATTTATAAGAGTTGCGGCAGGGTCTAGGAGCAGCCGTTTAGGGGTTAATAACTTTATTAAGTTGCGGGGGGCTCTGGGGCACCGGTATAGGGGGTAGAACAGTGTAGTTAGTGTGGGTGCTTAGTGACAGGCTAGCAATAAAGCTGGGAAAAAGCCGAAGAGCAGCGAGATCGGATTAGTGATAACTATCACAGTCCGCTGCTCATCGCCCCGTACTTGGTGCACGGCTTTTTGACAGCTTTATTGATAACTTAGGCGAAATTTTGAAGGTCCTTGACGCGTTGATAACTACCCCCCAATATTGCAGTTAAAATTCGCATTGCGCAATCGCCTTCGTGAAATAAAACATTTGCAAATTTTCATGAAACTTCTGCAAATTGTTGAGGTCTACAGTGAGCATTAGTATGTGCAATTTGAAAGCCATACATTGCATAGCTTGGCATCCATTTTGTTTCGTATGCGCCATTTTTAAAAACTAAAAAAATCTTCTTCTCCGAAACCGCATATGGGACAGATGTGAAATTTTGTTTATAGACTTATCTTATGACTAACATTCAGATTTGTTCAAGAGAAGTTGATAGGTCATGTGGTTTGGCAGCCATTTTGAATTGTTCAAGAATGCTTAAGGATATTTTTAAATTAATAATAAAACAAAAACCGTTTTACCAAAATGCTTTATTTTTGCCATGTTTATTGACATATATGGTGACAATTATTGTGCATAATATGGAGGCAGCCATTTTGTTTTATGCGAATATTTTGAAAATCTATTTTCTCTGCAACTGCTTAAGTTAGAACTGTGAAACTTGCTGTATAACCATATATTGTGACCTAGAGTCACAGTTGTTCATGTTGAAGGAATTGGTCACAAGCTGTGGCAGCCATATTGGTTTATGTGAAAATTTCAAAAATGTGTTTTCTTTCCAACCGCTTATGTTAAAGCTGTAAAATTTGCTGTAAAACAAAATCTTGTCACCTAGAGTTACATCTGATCGTGATGAAATTATTGGTCATATGGTGGGGCACCCATCTTGAAAAACGCAAAAATTTTGAAAATGTGTTTTCTTTCCAACTGCTAATTGTAAACCTTCTATAAAGCTTTATATTGTGACTTAGCTGCTTGTATGCCATTGCAATGTCGATGCTCATGGCTACCTCTATCGCTGCTTGCAGCTATATTTATTATTATTTTTTTTTTTATATAATTCTTTTTATTATTTCACAGTTTAGCTTACAATAGTTTTCTCGTTAGTACACATATTTGCATGTTATGAAAACGTCTGTTATCAACGTATTGACAATTCCATTTTTACATGAATCATGTTTTTACCTTTTCATTTCTCTATGTTCTTCAGTTTCACAATCAAATTATTTCTTATTGCTGTTTCTTATACATGAATCAGTTTATTAGCTATGTTAAAACCCATCCGTAACGGTGGGAAGGATGGGTTGGGGAGAGGAAGGATAGCGGGGCGGAGGGATAACAAAAAAAAAAAAAAAAAAAGAAAGAAAAGTTTCTCTCTCCTTTTTTTTTATAGACTCCCCCCCATCTCCACCTATCCTCCCACACCCCCCCCCCCACCTCACGCCTCCCCCATGTCTTCTTCCAAGCAGAGCCACTCCCCTCTAAGTCTGTCCTCCATTATTCTTTCAGTATTTATAAAGGGAGCTAGAATTTGTTTTTGTTCATTAGAGTCTAACGCCTTTATATATATCTGCCATTTATTCAAAAACCCTTTTAATCTATTAGGGTAGTCTATCTTAGTGTCCCATTGTTCGATCCACAACTGTCTTTGTATTTTATTTCTCAGTTGTGTCATAGTTGGGGCTTTTTTATGGATCCATTGTTCTAATATGCATTTCCTTGCTAGGAGGATAATAGTTACTAACAGATTCTGTCCTCTAAACTGGGTCTTATCCCATTTGAATAAGCAAATTTGAGCTATTCCCAAGTGGATTTCTATTTTTAATTTCTGTTTGATCCAGTATTGTATTCTACACCAAAAGTATTTAATCTTTGGACAATTATAGAAAAAGTGAATAAATTCTGCATTTACCTTTTGGCATTTATTGCATTTATTAATATAGTCTGGATTCCATTTTATCATTCTGCGTGGGGTTATATAATCTTGGTGTAACATTTTTAGCTGTGATTCCCTAAGAGGTGTTGCAAGGGTTGCCTTTTTAACTGTTTTTAAGCTATCGCTTATATGTATCGATGTCAGGCTCTCCGCAACCTCTACACTCCATTTATCTGCTAATATCTCCATTCCTTCCTTAGTGTTTCTATAGTTCAGATTTCCATAGAATCCTGATAATGAGAAAGACCCTTTTTCATATGCCATTTGAGATGAAATAAAGAGCGGTGTATCCCAAAACTCAGTATCCCTTTTTATTAGAGTCATAATATAATGTCGCGCTTGCAAATAAGCGAAAAAATGAGTCCTCGACAGGCCATATTTATTTTGTAGATCCTGGAAAGATAAAACCATTTTATTTAAAGGATCTAATATATCCCCAACTTTCTGGAGTCCTTTCTTTTTCCATAGCTGAAATGGACTTGTATCTAACCCAGATGGAAATTCAATGTTCCCTACTAGAGGGATATATTTAGAGGTTGGGAACTTTCGTTCCAAATATTTATGAGCTAGTCTCCAGGCTGTTAGAGCATCCTTATATAAAAGATGATTTTGAATATTTATTGGCAAGTCTTTATGCTGGCTATATGGTAAGTAAGATAAGCCAATTTCCCCCAAAACTGTCTGTTCTAATGCCTCTTCGTAGAAATGTTGTGAGTCTAGTTGCCAGTCCATTACTATACGTAGTAATGCTGCCCAATTATAAAGCCTAAAATCAGGGAGGCCCAGACCCCCACTGAGAAATGGTGCATATAACTTTTTTAGAGCAATTCTTGCTTTCTTCCCTTTCCATATAAATTTTCTAACTGCCCTATTTAAATTTTGCAGATCACTTTTCAGTATGAGAATCGGAAGCATCATAATGGGATATCGAATTTTCGGTAGAATTACCATTTTGATAAGGTCTACTTTCCCAGCTAGAGATAGAGGAAGATGGTGCCAACTCTCTAATAAAGCTATAATTTCTGCACATTGTTTCGAAATATTTAATTTATACATAGCATAGGGATCCTTGGTTAGATGGATACCCAAATATGTTAAGGTTTGTTCTACTTCTTTAAATGGGAAGTTATGCTCATCCTTATTCTTATGGTCTTTATTCAGCCAGAGGATCTCGGATTTGGCCATATTGACCTTATATCCTGCTACTTTTCCGAATGTCTCTAGCACTTGTAGAATTATTGATATATAACTCCCTGGATCTTCTACAAATAATAGCATGTCATCTGCATAGAGAGATAGATGTAACCTAACACCCCTAATTCCTATCCCTGGATATGATCTCTTCAGTTTTGTCACTAAGGGTTCCAAGCTTAAGTTAAAAAGGAGCGGAGACAGGGGACACCCCTGTCTAGTTCCTCTCTGCAATTTAACTCCAGTTGAGAAAACTCCATTTACCAAGATATAAGCTATCGGGTTGGAGTATATGTTCTTTATTAATGATAGAAATGGACCTTTAAAGCCAAACCGCTCCAAAGTCATAAACAAGTGTTCCCATTCTATCCTGTCGAAGGCCTTCTCTGCGTCAAGAGACAGCAGGAAGGCCTCCGGCAGGTTGTCTGAGTCTTCCTTGGACTCCTTCCAGAAGTGTGAGATTATATGCAGAACTCTTCTTAGATTTTTCACTGAGGTTCTTCCATGCATAAATCCCGCCTGTTCCACATTAATAAGATCTGGTAAAATCATTTTTAATCTTTCTGCTAATAATTTCATTAGTATCTTATAGTCCGCGTTGAGCAGCGAGATTGGTCTATACGACTCAGGTTGTTCTTCCTGTTTTTTAGGCTTCAATATTAGTGAAATATAAGCACTTGAAAAAACCTGTGAGGGTATTTTTTTCCCCTGGAAATATTCATTAAATAGTCTACATAATGTTGGAATTGCCTGTAATCTCAGTATTTTATAAGCTTCTATAGGAAGCCCATCTGGCCCTGAAGCTTTCCCGTTTGCCAATGAGGAGATAATCTTGCCTATTTCTTGCTCTGTAATAGACGTATTCAGCCTTTCTAATTGTTCCTCAGTTATTTTGGGTAAATCCATATTTTCCCACAGGTTTTCCCTCCAATTGTCTATGTCCTTATCTTGTTTAGTATATAATTCAGTAAAGTAACCCTCAAAAGCTTTCACGATGTCTTGCGGCGTATTATATACAATTCCTTTATACTTAATTGCCGCAATATTTTTACGAGCTACTCTAGCCTTAATTATAGAAGCTAAAAACTTACCCGACTTGTTTCCCCATCTATAATATCTACTATTGCTTTTCAATTGTGACTGCGCCGATTGTTCTGCTAGGTGCGCATCTAGTTCTTCCTTGCTTTTCCAATATATTTTGCGTGTTGTTACCGACGGTTTATCACAGTATTCATGATATACTTTTGCCAAATTCTCCTGGAGATTTTGCAAATGCCGACGAGCGCTCCTACGTAAATTTGAGTCATATGAGATTATATTACCTGCTATCACTACCTTAGCCGTTTCCCAGAATAACTCTATTTTGTTGGAGTGTTCTATATTATCCGTTATATAATCGTTCCATGCCTGTTTTACATAATCTTGAAATTTCTTTGAAGAATATAAATAATAAGGAAATCTGAATGTATTTCTATTTTTGCATGGTTCACTGTCTTTAATATTTAATTCTATCGGCGCGTGATCTGATACAATTATTTTGTGTATCTTTGTTCCAACGATCCTAGGAATAAATCTATTTGTGACTAAAAAAATGTCTATTCTAGATAAAGTAGGAACAGCTTTAGAAGCACATGTATAATCTCTACCATCTGGGTTACATAATCTCCAAATATCCCTTAATTGTAGCAATTCCTTTAATTTCTCAAAAATTTTCCTTTCAAATGTACCTGAAGGTCTTTTTTTTAAATATGTTCTGTTCTGATTTAATCTTATTCTATCGCATACCGGGTCTGGAGTAAGATTAAAATCTCCTCCTAGTATCAGATTTTTATCTTGGAATGGAAGTAATTCTTGTATCAATTTAGTCCAAAATCTATTGGATTTTTCATTTGGAGCATAGACGTTGCAGAGAGTCAGCATCCCCCCGTCTACCTTAACCTGTGCTATCACGTATCTTCCTTCTATGTCTCTCACTGTCTTGATAATTTCAACATTATGTCGTTTACCAAACAAAATTGCTACCCCCCTTTTCGCCCTAGAGTAAGAAGCATGAATTACAGTCCCCACCCAGTCTCTACGTAGTTTTATATGTTCTTGATCAGATAGGTGCGTTTCTTGTAACAGCGCTATGTCTGTTTTAAGCCTTCTTAAATGTGTAATAATTGTATGCCTTTTAATAGGTGAGTGGAAACCTCCCACATTCCATGATGTAATTTTAATTACCATGTTTTATCCAAAGTCTAAACCATTCTTTTGTCTGAAAAAGAAGGGGGAGGGAGAGGCAGGAGGGGGAGAAAGAGAGAGGGGGAGAAAAAAAAATGCAAATAAGTGAGTAAGTGAATAATTTATAATTTTCCATACAAAAAATTCATAAAAAATTGTGTTTAAGGTGACACACACCCGACGTGTCTCAAAAATAAATTTCGAAATAACACGCAAAAAAAAAAAAAAGGGAAAATTATTAATTCGAGAGTGACTTCTATGTGAAAAACACCCTTTAAATACCCCAATCGAGGGGGTTTTTGTGCCGGAGTTGGATTTTTGTGAAAAAAATAATGTGAGAGAAAAAAATAAATAAAAAAAAAATCACACTTTTCTTTCTTTCTGTGTGTGTGAACTCCTAGGAATATGTTTAATTCCTGCATGACTTTTATGTGAAAATACGCTCATTAAGTGCCCCATCCAGGGGGCTTTCTTTGTGCCCAAATTGTGTGCAAAAAAAAAAAAAAAAAGCCCCGACCATCCTCGTCCTATCCCACCCACCCCCTTCAAGCTCAAAACAGCATTATCAAGAACATTAAGCACTATCCTCAAGTAAGTCACATACTTATCATTATACAGAAAACAAAGAGGAACACTTAATGAGAGAAAAAAAGAAAAAAAAGGTGCAATATACCAAACATGCTTAAACTCTCCTAAATATCTCATCTGTTTAACTTTGAACATCAAGTGTTAATTAACAGTACTATAGATTTAACTCTATTTTAAAGTTAGATATTTCTGTGCTTCTTGAGGAGAATCAAAAAATTTTGTCCCTCTATCTGTAAATATTTTTAGTTTTGCAGGGTACATAAGGAAAGCTTTTGTGCCTTCTTTGTTAAGGCTTGAACATAATGCTGAGAATTCTTTCCGTTTCTTAGTTAGATCTATTGAATAATCTTGAAAAAAAAGTAATTTTGATCCCTCATACATTACACTATCTGCTTTTCTGTATGCCTGTAATATAGCTATTTTTACTTGAAAATGTAATAATTTACATATTACCTGTCTAGGGTATTTATTATTCTCCCCATTTTGATTTTCTGGTCCTATTCTATGAACCCTTTCCATGCTGTTCTTTAGCTTTTCCTCTGGTAGATTCAGTAATTTAGGGAGTACTGATTCACAAAAATGCAACAGCTCGTGTGACTTAATTGATTCTGGGATTCCTAGTATGCGAATATTATTACGTCTCGACCTGTTTTCTAGGTCCTCAATCCTTTGATATAATATTTGGTTTTGTTTAAGAACATTCTCCATTTTATTGGAGTGTAATGAGGCATTCTCCTCTAAATCAGAGACCCTTTCTTCCAACTCAGTGTACCTTGCAGTAATTTGCTTGATCTCTTCAGTTATATTATCTAGACCCTTTTGCAAATTATCCATTTTAGGGATAAAAATTGATGAGATCTGCTGCACGATGTAATGAGACTCTTTATCTACACTAGGACTTTCTGTTAAAGTACTTATAGATTCATTTAATCCTTCTGAGGGCCTCCTCTGTTTTTTATCATTGTTTTTTACTTTGGGCGGCATTTTGTTAGGGCCTAAAAATTTATCCATAAGCAGATCTTTCACTATAAATGTTTTTAACGTCAATATTGCACAAACCAGCACACAGATTTACTCAGTATCATCATTCATTACCCTTAAATATACAAATTAACTTTTAATACCCATGCAAATCCTCAGGGGTGAAGAGTAACTAATATGTTTGCATATAAAAGAGAGAATATCAATCTAAAATAGTAAATGCAACTATAGTCAAATCACTGTTAGATAGAGTATTAACTTGACCTTTTCCTCACAGTTACAACATTGCTTTTCATACCCCCTATAATACAAACATAAGAGTATCTGCAAAGTTATTATGCAAACAGCACCAGTTGTAGTTTCCTCAATTTGCTTCAAAAGTTAAGCACACTTGATGCAGTCTTTTTTGCTCTTACCACCCCGCTTAAAATCTCTGTATATCTGTTGTCCAGACAAATCTTCTTTCTATTTTTAGAAAGCAAAAGTCCCCATAAGAGAAGTCTTACAACTTTGCTGGTATAAACAGGGGTGTAGAGGAAAAAAAAAAGAAGAAAGGAAATAAAAAAACAGAAGCAAGCCAGGGGGAAACCAGATACAGCCAAAGTTAAAAGCAAGGAATGTTGCTCTTTAAATCCAAATTCAGCATATACTCCGTCACAGGTGTTAATTATCTACCTTCTCCTTGTATGTTTCTTTTCCTTCTTAGGCTGTTATTTTAGCACTTCTAGCATTTATGCATTGATATAGTGCCCATTGACACCTTAAAGAGAAAGCTAGTAGCCTTACAGCAGTGTATTTTTAGAACTGCCAAGCAAAGAAAAAAAAAATGGACTATGCTTTAACTTCAGCACTATGTAAATGAATGAAGGTCCATTCACCAAAGTTTTTCTATTGACTTGCCCAGCAAAAAAGATAAAATACTTTTGTACAAGTTTCCAGTTGGAGACGTTATGTCTCTTTTACTCACAGTACCAAGCTTTAGATCTAGGCCTCTTTACGTGGTCCTCTTGTTAGCCCTTATAGGGTTTTTCTGGTCCGGTAACGTGTTTGCTGTTTCTGAATCTTTTAGCCGGCTTTACTGCTGCTTCAAAACCGCTGGATATCTTAGTTGCCTGCCTCCCTCACGCAACATCGGTGGGAGAGAGGGGCTATACAGCTTCCCGGGTCACAGCGCTTTTCTTGTCCCGCTCTCTTAGGACTATTCCACGCTCGGCACTGTGTGACTTGCGGCGAGCCTCGGTCTTTGGCCCTATAATCGCCCCAGGACTCGGGGTTGCGGCGCCGTCAGACCCCGCCAATGATTCTGGAGGTTGAGCTCACTGCCTAACGCGTGCACATCCTGCGTCTAGGCTCCTCCCCGGAAGTCATTTATTATTATTTTTATTATTCCGCCACTTTTTCTATTGCCCATAACTTTTGAACTGCTAAAGCAAAGCTCTTGAAATCAGGTATGCTGGTACAGCCTATTGCTTTGCTACATTTCATGCAATATTGAACTCATAGGTCATAAGGTTACGTAGCCATATTGCTTTTTGCGACAAATTTCGAGAAACGCTTAATAATCTTTATCTCTGGAACTGCTTGTGTTACAACTTTGAAACTTGCTGTGCTCAGTGCTGCTATGAACTAGATTTGCCATTGATCAACAGAAGTGCCTTGGTCACATGATGTAGCAACCATCTTGCATTTTGCAAAAATCTTTAAACTTCTTCTTCTCTTAAACCGCTTAGTGCAATAAAGCGCAATTTTGCACATATACTCCTTGCAAGGTCCTCTACCAAGTTTGTTCAAACTGTGATTTTTCCATAAACAACATGGCTGCTGTGAGACATTAAACTTTTTATCGCCTTTTAATTGCGTAATTTTGCACATTATACATTAGTTTTACAATATTTAACAATATTACAGTGTAATAGACACATGATTACACATAGTCATAACCCTTAAAGACAATATTGCAGTTAAAATTTGCCTGCGTGAAATAAAATATTTGCAAACGGTCCTCTACCAAGATTGTTAAAATTGCGATTTTTCCATAATCAACATGGCTGCTGTGAGACATTAACCTTTTTATCGCCATTTAATTGCGTAATTTTGCACTTTATACATTAGTTTTACAATATTTAACAATATTACAGTGTAATAGACACATGATTACACATAGTCATACCCTTAAAGACAATATTGCAGTTAAACTTTGCATTGCGCAGTCGCCTTCGTGAAATAAAACATTTGTAATTTTCATGAAACTTCTGCAAATTGTAAAGGTCTATAGTGAGCATTAGTATGTGCAATTTGAAAGCCATACATTGCATAGCTTGGCGGCCATTTTGTTTTGTATGCGCCATTTTTAAAAACTATAAAAATCTTCTTCTCCAAAACCGCTTATGGGACAGACTAGAAATTTTGTTAATAGAGTTATCTTATGACTAACATTCAGATTTGTTCAAGAGAAGTTGATACGTCATGTGGTTTGGCAGCCATTTTGAATTGTTCAAAATTGCTTAACAACATATTTAAATTAATAATAAAACAAAAACATATTTTTGCCATGTTTATTGACATCTATAGTGAGCACTATTGTTCATAATATAGAGGCTGTATATCTTACGATCGGGCAGCCATCTTGGTTTACGCAAAAATTTCGAAAGTCTATTTTCTCTGCAATCGCTTATGTAAGAACTGTGAAATTTGCTGTACAGTCTTATATTGTGACCTAGAGTCACAGTTGTTCATGTTGAAGGAATTAGTCACAAGCTGTGGCAGCCATATTGGTTCACACAAAAAAATTTAAACTGTGTTTTCTTTCCAACTGCTTATGTTAAAGCTGTGAAATTTGCTGTATAACCATATATTGTCATCTAGAGTTACATTTGTTCATGTTGAAAGTATAGGTCATATGGTGTGGCAGCCATTTTAAAAAACGCAAACATTTTGAAAATGTGTTTTTTTTCCAAATGCTTATGTTAGAGCTGTAAACAGTTGTTATATAGCTTTATTTTGTGACATAACTACTTATATGGCATTGCAAAAATAATTTCAAAAGTCTATTTTCTCTTCCACCGCTTATTTAAGAACTGTGAAATTTGCTGTACAGACTTATATTGTTACTTAGATTCATAATTGCTCATTAGGAGAGAATCAGTCACATGATGCGGCAGCAATATCGGTTTTATGTTTATCGTAATTATTTGTAATTCAATACTTCCTCTTTTGAGTCAATTGCTCACAAAACACAAATTACTTATGCTAAACTCTTGAAATCAGGTATGCTGGTACAGCCTATTGCAATGCTACATCTCATGCAATATTGAACTCATAGGTCATAAGGTTACGTAGCCATATTGTTTTTTGCGACAAATTTCGAGAACTGCTTAATAATCTTTACCTCTGGAACTGCTTATGTTGCAACTTTTAAACTTGCTGTGCTTAGTGTTGCTATGACCTAGATTTTCCATTGCTACACAGAAGTGCATTAGTCACATGATGTAGCAGCCATCTTGGATTTTGCAAACATTTTAAAACATCTTCTTCTCTTAAACCGCTTAGTGCAATAAAGCGCAATTTTGCACATATGCTCATTGCAAGGTCCTCTACCAAGTTTGTTAAAATTGCAATTTTTCCATAATCAACATGGCTGCTGTGAGACATAAACTTTTTATCGCCATTTAATTGCGTACATTTTGCACTTTATACATTTGTTTTACAATATTTAACAATATTACAGTGTAACAGACACATGATTACACATAGTCATAACCCTTAAAGACAATATTGCAGTTAAAATTTGCATTGCGCAGTCGCCTTCGTGAAATAAAACATTTGCAAATTTTCATGAAACTTATGCACATTGTAGATGTCTATAGTGAGCATAAGTATGTGCAATTTGAAAGCCATACATTGCATAGCTTGGCGGCCATTTTGTTTCATATGCGCCATTTTTTAAAAACTAAAAAAATCTTCTTCTCCGAAACCGCTTATGGGACAGACTTGAAATTTTGTTTGTAGAGTTATCTTATGACTAACATTCAGATTTGTTCAAGAGAAGTTGATATGTCATGTGGTTTGGCAGCCATTTTGAATTGTTCAAAAATGCTTAACGATATTATTAAACTAATAATAAAATAAAAACCATTTTACAAAAATGCTTTATTTTTGCCATGTTTATTGACATCTATGGTGACAATTATTGTGCATAATATGGAGGCTGTATATCATATGATCTGGCAGCCATTTTGTTTTATGCGAATATTTTGAAAATCTATTTTCTCTGCAACTGCTTATGTTAGAACTGTGAAGCTTGCTGTATAACCTTATATTGTGACCTAAAGTCACAGTTGTTCATGTTGAAGGAATTGGTCACAAGCTGTGGCAGCCATATTGGCTTACGCGAAAATTTCAAAAACGTGTTTTCTTTCCAACCGCTTATGTTAAAGCTGTGAAATTTGCTGTATAACCATATATTGTCACCTAGAGTTACATCTGATCGTGATGAAAGTATTGGTCATATATTGGGGTAGCCATCTTGAAAAACGCAAACATTTTGAAAACGTGTTTTCTTTCCAACTGCTAATGTTAGAATTGTAAAAACTTCTATAAAGCTTTATATTGTGACTTATCTGCTTGTATGTCATTGCAATGTTGATGTGCATGGCCACCTCTATCGCTGCTTGCAGCTATATTTTTTATTATTATTCAGCCACTTTTTCAAGTGCTAATAAAAACAACAGCATAACTCAAAAACTCATGAAACCTGGCACAGTGCTAGAGATCTATGCTGTGCATTGCATAATCCTGTGCAATAAAAAATCTCATAGGTCATGTGATATAGCAGCCATATTGCTTTTTGCACAAATTTGGGCAACCGCTTGAAAATCTTCTTCTCCAGAACCGCTTATGTTACAGCTGTGAAACTTGCTGTGTGTACTGCTGTACTGACTTATAATAAAGTTTGTTCAAGAAAAGTGATTTAGTCACATGATCAAGCTGCCATTTTGAAATGTACGAAAATCTTTAAACATCTTCTTCTCTGTAACCGCTAAGTGCAATGAAGCGCTATTTTGCACATGTGCTCCTTGCAAGGTCTTCTACCAAGTTTGTTCAAACTGCGATGTTTCAATAATTAACATGGCTGCTATGAGCCATTCGCCGTTTTATCGTTGTTTAATTGCGTAAATGTGCTCTTTATGCATTATGTTTACACTATTTAACTATATTACAGTGTAGCAGACACATGATTACACATAGTCATGACCCCTAAAGGCAAAATTAGCATACAAATTCGCACTGCGCAGTCGCCTTCATAAAATAAAACATTGTCCAATTTTCATAAAACTTCTGCAAATTGTAGAAGTCTATAGTGAGCATAAGTGTGTGCAATTTGAAAGCCATACAATGCATAGCTTGGCGGCCATTTTATTTTGTATGCGCTGTTTTTAAAAACTACAAAAATCTTCTTCTCCGAAATTGCTTATGGCACAGACTTTAAATTTTGTTTACAGAGTTATCTTATGACTAACATTCAGATTTGTTCAAGAGAAGTTGATAGGTCATGTGGTTTGGCAGCCATTTTGAATTGTTCAAAAACGCTTAACGATATTTTTAAACTAATAATAAAACAAAAACCATTTTACAAAAATGCTTTATTTTTGCCATGTTTATTAAGATCTATGGTGAGAATTTTTGTGCATAATATGGAGGCTGTATATCATATGATCTGGCAGCCATTTTGTTTTATGCAAAAATTTTGAAAATCTATTTTCTCTGCAACTGCTTATGTTAGAGCTGTGAAACTAGCTGTATAACCTTATATTGTGACATAGAGTCACATTTGTTCATGTTGAAGGAATTGGTCACAAGCTATGGCAGCCATATTGGTTTACGTGAAAATTTCGAAAATGTGATTTCTTTGCAACCACTTTTGTTAAAGCTATGACATTTGCTGTATAGCTATATATTGTGACTTAGCAACTTCTATGCCATTGCAAATGTGATGCACACTGCCACCTCTATTGCTGCTTGCAGCTATATTTATTATTATGTTATTCCGCCACTTATTCAAATGCTTATAAAAACAACAGCATAACTCAAAAACTCATAAAACTTGGCACAGTGCTAGAGATCTATGCTATGCATAATCCTATGCAAAATAAATCTTCTAGGTCATGTGATCTAGCAGCCATATTGCTTTTTGCGACAAATTTTGACAACTGCTTGAATATCTTCTTCTCCAGAACCGCTTATGTTACAGCTGTGAAACTTGCTGTGTGTAATACTGTACTGACCTAGAATAAAATTTGTTCAAGAGAAGTGATTAGTCACATGATCTAGCTGCCATTTTGAAATGTGCGAAAATCTTTAAACATCCTCTTCTCTGCAACCGCTAAGTGCAATGAAGCTTTATTTTGCACATGTGCTCCTTGCAAGGTCCTCTACCAAGTTTGTTCAAACTGCGAATTTTCCATAATCAACAAGGCTGCTATGAGCCATTCACCTTTTTATCGCTGTTTAATTGCGTAAATTTGCACTTTATGCATTATGTTTACACTATTTAACTATATTACAGTCAAAGAAAAAGAGGGGTGTACTAAGGCTCTACTATTGTTGTAAAGCAGGAATTTAATTAACTCAAAATAACCCAGCTATATATTTTTATGCTGGATAATGTAGTGAGGAGAAAAGAGGGGTGCTATGTACTTTAATACAAACTGGGACAAATCAGTATTAAACTGACAAAAATGTACATCTGTGTAGCACTCACATTCCTGCGACATCATTATATGCATAATGACTTAAATGAGACTCCTCGGCGGAGTTCAGAGCTAGAATTTAAAATTTAACCTTTATTGGAAATTGTTTTAAAACTGTTACATACATACAAAGACAAAACTTTTAAAATTAACGTCTGCTGTTGAAATTAGTTTTTATGTATATTTACAGGGAGTGCAGAATTATTAGGCAAATGAGTATTTTGACCACATCATCCTCTTTATGCATGTTGTCTTACTCCAAGCTGTATAGGCTCGAAAGCCTACTACCAATTAAGCATATTAGGTGATGTGCATCTCTGTAATGAGAAGGGGTGTGGTCTAATGACATCAACACCCTATATCAGGTGTGCATAATTATTAGGCAACTTCCTTTCCTTTGGCAAAATGGGTCAAAAGAAGGACTTGACAGGCTCAGAAAAGTCAAAAATAGTGAGATATCTTGCAGAGGGATGCAGCACTCTTAAAATTGCAAAGCTTCTGAAGCGTGATCATCGAACAATCAAGCGTTTCATTCAAGATAGTCAACAGGGTCGCAAGAAGCGTGTGGAAAAACCAAGGCGCAAAATAACTGCCCATGAACTGAGAAAAGTCAAGCGTGCAGCTGCCAAGATGCCACTTGCCACCAGTTTGGCCATATTTCAGAGCTGCAACATCACTGGAGTGCCCAAAAGCACAAGGTGTGCAATACTCAGAGACATGGCCAAGGTAAGAAAGGCTGAAAGACGACCACCACTGAATAAGACACACAAGCTGAAACGTCAAGACTGGGCCAAGAAATATCTCAAGACTGATTTTTCTAAGGTTTTATGGACTGATGAAATGAGAGTGAGTCTTGATGGGCCAGATGGATGGGCCTGTAGCTGGATTGGTAAAGGGCAGAGAGCTCCAGTCCGACTCAGACGCCAGCAAGGTGGAGGTGGAGTACTGGTTTGGGCTGGTATCATCAAAGATGAGCTTGTGGGGCCTTTTCGGGTTGAGGATGGAGTCAAGCTCAACTCCCAGTCCTACTGCCAGTTTCTGGAAGACACCTTCTTCAAGCAGTGGTACAGGAAGAAGTCTGCATCCTTCAAGAAAAACATGATTTTCATGCAGGACAATGCTCCATCACACGCGTCCAAGTACTCCACAGCGTGGCTGGCAAGAAAGGGTATAAAAGAAGAAAATCTAATGACATGGCCTCCTTGTTCACCTGATCTGAACCCCATTGAGAACCTGCGGTCCATCATCAAATGTGAGATTTACAAGGAGGGAAAACAGTACACCTCTCTGAACAGTGTCTGGGAGGCTGTGGTTGCTGCTGCACGCAATGTTGATGGTGAACAGATCAAAACACTGACAGAATCCATGGATGGCAGGCTTTTGAGTGTCCTTGCAAAGAAAGGTGGCTATATTGGTCACTGATATGTTTTTGTTTTGTTTTTGAATGTCAGAAATGTATATTTGTGAATGTTGAGATGTTATATTGGTTTCACTGGTAAAAATAAATAATTGAAATGGGTATATATTTGCTTTTTGTTAAGTTGCCTAATAATTATGCACAGTAATAGTCACCTGCACACACAGATATCCCCCTAAAATAGCTAAAACTAAAAACAAACTAAAAACTACTTCCAAAAATATTCAGCTTTGATATTAATGAGTTTTTTGGGTTCATTGAGAACATGGTTGTTGTTCAATAATAAAATTAATCCTCAAAAATACAACTTGCCTAATAATTCTGCACTTCCTGTACATTACATTTAGGTTAAACAGGTAACAAGTGATTTGTAGGCTTCAGTGATAGACTTGCCTGTAGCTTAATGATTCTAAGATAGAGCAATTGGTGACTTTTCCCAGGGATAATATTAATTGTGTGATAGTGTAGAACCTTTGGTTACTAAGATTTGGATTGTTTACAGTAATGCTAGGGTTAGAGTAATGTATATATTTCTGCCTTCCACCCTGTAACACCATTGAATTAGATCATTCATCTAAGTAAATATGAACCTTCTGGATATTAACCTACACATCATTTATTTAAAGTGTTAATACTCTTTGATAACCAAGTTAAATATAGTGGATATTCAGCACCTTCCTGCTTGATTTCTAAAGTTGTATACACATTTGTTGTATTGATTTTTATTACTCACTAGATATCAGTATTGTGATTTACATTCACCCTTTTGTCATTACTGGAAATAACGTTTACTATATATTTTTCCTAAACAAGGATTCCAAGATATAAAAAGTGTATGTAATAAACCAGAGATGCTGGTAAGGATATCTTGGCAGATTATATTGAACCCTTATACCCCCTTAGGAGCATTATTGATATTTTAAATTATTGTTAAAATATACTCCAGTTCTATAGTATTTACTTTTAAATAACACTAAATGCTTAGAGAGTGATTCAAAGTTTTGTTTAAACTGTGAGTAATCGCATGGAATGCAACATTGTGTCAAAGTGTATATTAATATGTTGCTGTATTTTAGTTATTTAGTATCCGGTCAAATTCCTGGATTTAAGTTATTACAATTAAGTGTGTCTTAATTATTCCTGCAATTTGTGGCTTTATACTTATAGTTCTTATATGATTTATTCAGAGTTTTCTTTCATATCCACAAGATTTTGGCTAGTTGCACCGTTTTTATTATTAAGGGAATATCTGTATAAACAGTTTTAACTATGTTTATAACTTTTTGTGTACCGTAAGAGCGCTAAATACTTTCATTGATTTTTATCAGAGTTTGAAGCAGATTGCTTTATTTGTCAATTATTGTTTTTACCTTTGTGTTCAGTTAGTGATTTACCGGCCTATACCTTTGTTCTCTAAAGAGTCATTAGTTGTCCTCTCTAATAATACATTGGCCTGTACCTTTAAGGATGTGCCAGTTTATCTTGCAAGTCTATATCTACCCTGATTGGGGATACAACTTTAGACTTAGTGATGACAAGTTACCAAAACATTATTTTCTGCGGTGGTTATCGGTCTATACCTGATGGGCAGTTTATAAAATCAGCAACGTTATTATTGCAAATTACCAATTAATACCAGGGAAAAGTTACTGCTACAGACCACAGATGGTTTAGAAGTGGTTACCGGCCTATACCAAGTGGGCAGTTTAAAAAGTTAGCAACTTTACTTTTGTTGCAAGTTACCTATTAATGCCAGGAAAAAGTTACCGCTACAAACCGCAGATGGTTCTGAGGTGGTTACCGGCCTATACCAAATAGATAATTTATAATATTAGCACCTTAATTTATGTTGTGGGTTCCCAATTAATATCTGGGAAAAGTTACCGCTATAAACTACAGATGGTTCTAAGGTGGTTACCGGCCTATACCAAGTGGGTGATTTGTAATATTAGTAACGTAACTTATATAGCATATTACCAATTGATATTTGAGAAAGGTTACTGCTACAGACTACAGTTTGTTACCTATAGCAAAATACAAGTGCTGAGGTTGCGGGGAAGGCAATATGCCGTTGTGGTTTTAAATTATATGATAATCCCCACACCTCCTTTTCTAACAAACAACAGACAAGCTAAAATTTACAAAGCAACACCTCCCCTAACATGTTTCGCCAGTAACCTGGCTTTGTCAAAGGGTGCGGGCGCGCCTTTGTTTCAAATATTTATTGGCTCACTCCTCCTCCTCCTTGCCGGTTATTGAACCAATGAAAAAAGCGGAGACAGAACCACAGTCATAATCTAGCTTACATGGATTGCAATCTAGACATTGATTCGATAGTTTTTTCTTTCTCTTTAGTGGTATTCAAGTTGTTAAAGGTCGATTATTTTAATCCTACAAAAGAAAAGTTTAAAGCCAAAGTTTTTGAAATTATGAATGTATATTCACTGTGTTCTAACTTATTTTGATTAAATTTTCTTTGTGTTTGAAATGGGAAATTGTGCATTTGTGCGTATTATATATACTGATAAATATCGGTTTTGGTCCATATGACTAAATATAAAACAATGCTAAATATTTAGCCAATGTTTTTATTGTTTATTAAATTCAAAATATTTTTGATAGTATGTTATAGTATTTAGGATATTTCCCAATTTATTTATTATATTTAAATAGTAATTTTAGAACCTTTGAAATTTACCTATGAATTATGCAAGATGAATTTGGTGTGCTTTGTATATCTCTAATAAATTATTTGTGACCCTTTCTCCCAAATTCCACTGAGTGCTCAAATATCTCATTTTAACTGAGATTCCTTATTCTAGAGTTATTGTGATATGATGTGATTAATATTAATAATTACAGTAATAAAGTGAGTTATTGGTTGGTTTCAAAATCAATATAGTAGATTCAGGAGTAATTTGAGGAAGCACTTCTTTACAGAAAGAGTGATTGATTTATGGAATAAACTTCCTCAAGAGGTAGTAGCAACAAACACTGTGGGGGACTTTAAAAATGCATGGGACAAGCATAGGGCTATCCTACGAACTAGATAAGTTTATACTGTTAGGTAAGGTCGGGCAGACTTGCTGGGCCTATGGCTCTTATCTGCCGTCAATATCTATAGTGAATTTTAATGGAAAAAACAGGTGTTTTTTCTTGTTGGTAGTGATTAAAAAATATAGTATGGATTTATGTCTATCACATAAACCCTATTATATGATACAAGTTTTTATTATTTAATTTTTAAATGAAAAGATGCAAAAAAGGGAAATGTATATGTGTCTCTATTGGCACATAATGTGTGTTTTTATCTACTTATTCATTATTTAGTGATAGTGATGATAATAATCTATTATCATAGTTAGAAGTGGTAAATTTCAAGCCTCTGTTGTTATTATTAAGGTGTTTAACAAAATAACAACAGCGGCTTGAAATTTACCAGCACAATAGATAATAATGTGGTATTTTTGGATTTAAACTTACGCTTTGACAATGATAGGATTACTACTAGTACCCATTTTAAGCAAGTCGATTGTAATAGCTACCTTGACTTTAGGAGCAATCACCATCTTCCATGGAAGACAAATGGGCCATACGGGCAATTTAAGCGTGTTCGTAGAAACTGCAGTAGTTTATCAGACTACGAGTCACAGAGTAAAATCCTTAAAAATAGATTCAGAGAGAAAAGGTACCCTGAGCATATCATCAATAGTGGGTATGAGAGAGCTAAAAATGATGACAGAAATCTATATTTTCAAAAAAAGCGAAACAATAATCTAACTGAGGAGAGCACCAAGAACCATGTCATGTTTATTACAGAATACAACTGTAATTATAATATGATCAAACAGAGTATTAACAAACACTGGAAAATTCTTATGAAGGACCCAATATTGGGCCAATTATTAGACACAAAACCAACAGTTGTCTTTAAAAGGTCACCAAACTTAAAAATAATTTTGGCACCTAGTAAAATTGTTAAAAATAAGATTAACCTTATGAAAAAGAAGGCTAAAACAAATGGGGAAGGTGCAAATACCTTTATAAATAAAAATATCACATGTAAACCACAAAGAAATGGTAGTTTTAAATGTAACAACAAAAAATGCAAGATGTGTGACTATATAACCAATAATGTTAATACATTCCAATCTAATGTCACTTCTAAAACATTCAGAATGGGTAGTCGAATGACTTGCGTATCCAATTATATAATATATGTGTTATCCTGTGTTTGTGGGTATCAATATATAGGACGAACCTGTAGACGCTTGAGCGTGAGATGGTCAGAACATTTCCTGAAACATTAGAAATAATTATAAATTACACAGTGTATCTAGACATTATAATGTTAAACATAATGGGAATTCACGTTGTTAAAAAAATTACACCAATAGAACACATCCCCAAATCTGACTTCTACAACCGCTTTTTTAGACTTAGACAGAGAGAGACCTTCTGGATTTACAGACTACAAACTTTACATCCACTAGGTCTCAATATGAACATCGACCTTGCAGCTTTCCAATAAAATAATCAAATAAAATAATGAAATAACATAGGGATGACTAATAAATTGGTAAATACTTTTGGAATATCTATAGGTTCTAACATGACATAATTTTTGTCTCATGTATTGAAGTTAATATAAGACAATTGGTCAGTTTTTATTTATGATTTTATTTATCATTTTAATCTTAAAAATTGATAAGGGCATGGTTAATGAAAGCGTGATTGAGTAGGAAAAGACTGAAACATAGTCCAATGAATCTATAGCCTTCTTAACAAAGATTATAGAAAGCACCTTATAGATTGCAACAAATTATCATTTAGAATCTATAGAATTCAATAGGTGATCTTTTAGAATCTGACAAGAGCCATGACACTGTGAGAAATATAATTGTCATGTTATTTTATATTTTGAGAGTAGGTATAGCGATTGTGTGTCTATCTATCATTTTATTGATTGTATATTTAGTATCGATAGATTTTAGAAGAGTAATGTATGAAACTTTCTATGATCACCGTTGTAGGTGTATTTATTTATTAATGATTTTATGACTAATGATGTATATATAGATATATAGGGCCATTATTATGTTTACAAATTAAGGCTATGTGGATAACATATTTATATATATTTTGTTCAATCTAATTCACAAATTGGTTTAATAATGAAATTGATGTTTCAGAATTTGAGTTAATAGCGAAATAGCTGTTGAAATGTCATAAAACGCTGTTTGTACTATATAGTAATTGTTTATTATGAGGTGAGCTTATAACAGAGTGAAAACCCGCCTATTTCAATAAGTAATAATCCAAACAAACAGAAATTTGAATATGATGTAGAAAGGGTACAATGTAAATAGCCCAATACCGTGAATACATGTATTTACCTTAATCGGTTTAGGTGTTTAAATGTAACCTCCCTAAGAGGGGTGTGTAAAGTGAGAAGTGTTATGATTGGTTAGAGGAGGTACTTAAGCAGCAGGATTGTTAAAAATTGTATTACAGCCTGATGAAACGGCTCTGTGTAGCCGAGAAACGCGTTGCTGATTTTAAAGATATTTTAATAAATTTGTTTTTCTTTGTACCTTGCTGGAGTGGATCTCCTCCTTTTCCTCAATATCACACATCATTTTTGAGTGTCTACAGTGTTTTGGGTCCCGAGCCTATCGCTACTACACATCACTCTGTTTTCCCCGTAAAGATTGGAGGAAGGTGTGTGTGTTGATCAGATCCTGATTGGCCAGACGAACCACGCGATCAACGGAGGTTTGCTGTTTGCCAGTGTGTGGTCTTCCGGGTGACTGTAAGGTCCAGGTCTGTGTTTTCAGGCACGCCATAGTGCCACTTCGTTTGTAAGTATTGCTTCTATCACCACAGCATATCCTAGTGTATTGGCGGTATCACCCTATTTCAGCGCCTTCTTGTCTCCCGTTGTAGATTGATCCAATGTATGAAATGGCAGATGGTAGGGATTTCACGGATGCACAATTTCATTTTCGCTCAGTGATGCATGTTCTGGAGAGCGCAAGAAACATCATTCCTATTTCATGTGTGACGAATCTAAATTCAGATATCTAAACATCATATGTAACGTGTGGTGTGAGATCTATATAGGTTGAATATCTGACTATATACACATTGCTTAAATATAAACTACAATATTAATATATTATATGAATTCTGATATTTACCTGGTTCAGCCTCTCAACTTTCATCTCCCAGGCCACCGGGCAAAGAAACAGCTGCACTGGCCTCCGGGTCAGGACTTTCAGATCCAGCAGCTTCGAGAGAAGAAGAAGAAGCCGAGGAGCGAGAGGATCTAAATCTGCGGGGGACCCGGAGATTGAGGAGGTCGCATAAAGTCGCCTCATAAGTTAGCAGGTACAGTTTCCATGTGGGTGGATCCTGCTTTCCATCCCACCAACGGGCTTTTACCCACTCCTTTATGAGGACAACTATTTTGCTTAGCCGCAACCTCATATCCCCTAACCTCCGCATGATTTGATCCGTGGTCCTCTGGATGCCACACACCAAATTAACATTTTGGTGATAGACAACCAGAGGGCCTTCCTAATACTCTGCTTCGTCGACTTCTTCTTGTTCCCAAACAGCTGTGGATAGAAGTCCTCGACGGCGTTGACCAGTGCTGCACTCTCCAACCGTGTGAACCTGGGAGACGTCATGCCTGCTTTTCCTAATAATAAATATACATATATATATATATATATATATATATATATATATATATATATAAAACCCAGCAGGCATTAGAGAACTGACAAAAATGGCAACGTGTAATGGACTTTTATATGGTGAAGTAAACATGATATGCACCGTGGGACATGGTATCTGTACATCTGATTGGATAAAAATTTGAAATTTTGTTATGATGTCTGTGAGACCATACTGACTCAAGTTATGTTTGTGTGATGAACTCTGATTGGCCGTTCCTTAATGTTTCATATCTTTGTAACTTCCATACACATACCTCCTGGGGGTGCTGTTACTATATTAGGCATGTAGACTTATTTATGGGACTGTTATGCGTATATGTGTGACGCATCTTTAATATACGTGATCCATTAAATATTAATATATTAATTTTACATTTGATCTCTATTTAATTTCTAGTAAATATAATCCAGTCACATTAGTAAATGTTTTACACATTTCGATGTTTAATATCGATCAGGTTATTTAATATCAATAAATTGTATTTGAAAATAGTAAACATTGTATGTATTTATTGTTTATTAAAGAAATATTGTGACTAAATGTGAAGTATTGACATTGCTCTATTAAATGTATTTATAATTAACATTGATTGTGTGCTAGTGCGTGACATTAGAATAGAATTTTTAAAGATGCAAATCTCGTGTTGCAAGATACGTTTCCCACGCTATATTTCTGAAATGCGTAATTTGTATTTATAATGGACGGAACTTGGATAATCTGTTTATAAATGTTAAAAGACACGTTTGTTCATTATTAGTAAATAAACCTTGAGCTTGTATTGTCTGAACTGCTAACATGTTATTGTGCAACGGCGTCTTTATTTTTAAAGGGACATTACACCCAAATATTTTGTTTCATGATCCGGAGAGAGAATACAGTTTTAAAAATATAAATGTAACTCGATCTTTTTCGATTATTCTTTAGATATCCTTTCCAGAAGAAATAGCAATGGACATGGCGGAGCCAATCACACAAGGCATCTCTGTGCATCCACCAATCTTCAGCTACTGAGCATATCTAGATATGGTTGTAAAGGAAAGTATATCAAAATAATTTAGCAAACTAGATAATATAAGTAAATTTTAATGTTGAAAAATATATTTTCTTTAGGAATCCTGAAAGAAACGCTTTTGAATTACCGTCCCTTTAATGACCTAATATGCTATCTTTAAATTTATCTAAAGACATCTGTCAAAACATTGTAAATATGCATTGTTGCCCACACACAAATTAGATATTTCACAGTAATGCTTTGCTGATCCTAAACCTAGGCATCCCCATTTCTCAAAATTAGGATAACATGATAATAAAGCATATTTGGATTATCTTCAGTATTGTTTTCCCCACTGTGAATGAAATATCTTCCAATGGCTGTATTTATCCAGCTTTACCTTAAAGGGACACTGAGCCCCAATTTTTTCTTTTATGATTCAGATAGAGCATGCAATTTTAAGCTACTTTCTAATTTACTTCTAGGATCAATTTTTTTTAATTCTCTTGCTAAGCTTTTTTTGGTTCAGGTCTCTGGAAAGCACTTTTTTATTGGTGGATGAATGTATCCACCAATCAGCAAGGACAACCCAGGTTGTTCAACAAAAATTAGCCGCCATCTAAACTAACATTCTTACATTTTAAATAAAGATACTAAACGGCTAGATTTAGAGTTTTGTCGGTAAAGACCCGTGTAGCTAACGCAGCTTTTTTTCCTACCGCTGCTTCCAAACAACGCTGGTATTTAGAGTTGTCTAAAGGGCTGCGTTAGGCTCCAAAAAGGGAGCGTTGATCCGAATTTACCGCCACTTCAACCCTCAATACCAGCGTTGCTTACGGTAGCGATAAGCTGGAAAAACGTGCTCATGCACGATTCCCCCATAGGAAACAATGGGGCAGTTTGGGCTGAAAAAAAACCTAACACCTGCAAAAAAGCAGCGTTAAGCTCCCTACGCAGCCCCATTGTTTCCTGTGGGGAAACACTTTCTAAGTCTGCACCTAACACCCTAACATGAACCCCAAGTCTAAACATCCCTAACCTTATACTTATTAACCCCTAATCTGCCGCCCCCGCTATTGCTGACACCTGCATTATACTATTAACCCCTAATCTGCCGCCCGGACACCGCCGCCACCTACATTATCCCTATGAACCCCTAATCTGCTGCCCCCAACATCGCCGACACCTACATAATATTTATTAACCCCTAATCTGCCCCCCCAACGTCGCCGCTACCTTACCTACACTTATTAACCCCTAATCTGCCGACCGGACCTCGCCGCCACCATAATAAATGTATTAACCCCTAAACCGCCACACTCCCGCCTCGCAAACACTATAATAAGTAGTATTAACCCCTAATCTGCCCTCCCTAACATTGCCACCACCTAACTTCAAGCATTAACCCCTAATCTGCCGACCGGACCTCGCCGCTACTATAATAAATGTATTAACCCCTAAAGTTAAGTCTAACCCTAACACCCCCCCTAAATTAAATATAATTTTAATCTAACAAAATAAATTAACTCTTATTAACTAAAGTATTCCTATTTAAAACTAAATACTTACCTGTAAAATAAACCCTAATATAGCTACAATATAACAAATAATTATATTGTAGCTATTTTAGGATTTATATTTATTTTACAGGCAACTTTGTATTTATTTTAACTAGGTACAATAGCTATTAAATACTTATTTACTATTTAATAGCTACCTAGTTAAAATAATTACAAAATTACCTGTAAAATAAATCCTAACCTAAGTTACAATTAAACCTAACACTACACTATCAATAAATTAATTAAATAAATTACCTACAATTACATACAATTAAATAAACTAAACTAAATTACAAAAAATAAAAAGAGATTACAAGAATATTAGGCTAATTACACCTACTCTAAGCCCCCTAATAAATAAAAAAGCCCCCCCAGCCAATAGAATGCGAGCTCAATCTGATTGGCTGATTGGATCAGCCAATCGGATTGAACTTGAATCTGATTGGCTGATTGAATCAGCCAATCAGATTTTTCCTATCTTAATTCCAATTGGCTGATAGAATCCTATCAGCCAATCGGAATTCGAGGGACACCATCTTGGATGACGTCATTTAAAGGAACCTTCATTCGGCGAGTAGGAGTCGGTTGAAGAGGATGGATCCGCGTCGGCTGGGAAGAAGATGGCTCTGCTCCGCTCCGGATGGATGAAGATAGAAGATGCCGCTTGGATGAAGATGTCTGCCGGTCCAGATGTCCTCTTCTGCCCGGATAGGATGAAGACTTCTGCCGGTCTGGGTGTCCTCTTCTGCCCCATTGGATGAAGACTTCGGCCCGGCTGGGTGAAGATGACTCAATGTAGGGAGATCTTCAGGGGGGTAGTGTTAGGTTTATTTAAGGGGGGGGTTGGGTTTTAATGTTGGGGGGGTTGTATTTTTTTTTACAGGCAAAAGAGCTGATTACTTTGGGGCATGCCCCGCAAAAAGCCCTTTTAAGGGCTGGTAAAAGAGCTGATTACTTTTTAATTAAGAATAGGGTAGGGACCTTTATTATTTTGGGGGGCTTTTTTATTTTATTAGGGGGCTTAGAGTAGGTGTAATTAGCCTAATATTCTTGTAATCTTTTTTTATTTTTTGTAATTTAGTGTTTTTTTTTTGTAATTTAGTTTAGTTTATTTAATTGTAGGTAATTTATTTAATTAATGTATTGATAGTGTAGTGTTAGGTTTAATTGTAACTTAGGTTAATATTTATTTTACTTTTATTTTGTAATTATTTTAACTAGGTAGCTATTAAATAGTAAATAACTATTTAATAGCTATCGTACCTAGTTAAAATAAATACAAAGTTGCCTGTAAAATAAATATAAATCCTAAAATAGCTACAATATAATTATTTGTTATATTGTAGCTATATTAGGGTTTATTTTACAGGTAAGTATGTAGTTTTAAATAGGAATACTTTAGTTAATAAGAGTTAATTTATTTTGTTAGATTAAATTTTATTTAACTTAGGGGGGTGTTAGGGTTAGACTTAGCTTTAGGGGTTAATACATTTATTATAGTAGCGGCGAGGTCCGGTCGGCAGATTAGGGGTTAATACTTGAAGTTAGGTGGCGGCGATGTTAGGGAGGGCAGATTAGGGGTTAATACTATTTATTATAGTGTTTGCGAGGCTGGAGTGCGGTGGTTTAGGGGTTAATACATTTATTATAGTGGCGGCGAGGTCCGGTTGGCAGATTAATGGTTAATAAGTGTAGGTAAGGTAGCGGCGACGTTGGGGGGGCAGATTAGGGGTTAATAAATATTATGTAGGGGTCAGCGATGTTAGGGGCAGCAGATTAGGGGTTCATAGGGATAATGTAGGTGGCAGCGATGTGCGGTTGGCAGATTAGGGGTTAATATATTTATTATTGTGGCGGCGATGTGGGGGGACCTCGGTTTAGGGGTACATAGGTAGTTTATGGGTGTTAGTGTACTTTAGAGCACTGTAGTTAAGAGCTTTATAAACCAGCATTAGCCCATAAAGCTCTTAACTACAGTCTTTCCATGGGCGGTAGGAGTCTTGTCGGTAGAGGTGTAATGCTCACTTCAGCCAAGACTCTAAATACCGGCATTAGGAAGATCCCATTGAAAAGATAGGATTCGCAATTGGCGTAAGGGGATCTGCGGTATGGAAAAGTTGCAGCTTGAAAGTGAGCAGTACACCTTTACCTGGCCGACTCTAAATACCAGTGGGTGGCCAAAAGCAGCATTAGGACCCCTTAACGCTGCTTTTGACGGCTAACGCAGAACTCTAAATCTAGGCATTAGATAATGGAGAACATTTGAGAATAGGAGTAAATTAGAAAGTTCATTAAAATTTCATGTTCTATCTGAATCACGAAAGAAAACATTTGGGTTCAGTGTCCCTTTAAAAGGGACATTAAACTATATGTTCTTTCCTGATTTAGATGGATAATACAATGTAAAATAAAATCATCTAATTTAGTTCTATTATCTCAATAGCTTTTATCTCTTGATATTCTTTCCTGAAAAACATATGTAGATAGGCTCTGTTGCTACTGACTGGTGGTTGAACATAGATGCCTTGTGTCATTGTCTAACCCATGTGCATTGCTATGTCTTTAACAAAGGATTTATAAATAATGAATCTAATTAGATAATAGAAGTAAATTTTAATGTTGTTTTAAAAGAATTGAATTATCTCTCTGAATCATGAAACATAACTATGGTTTTAATGTCACTTTATGGACAAAACCATTAGGAATATGTGGAGTTAACATTGTAGAAATAAACTAAAGGGGAATGGTAATACCTATAGATATGTGATATCTATCCAACAGGTAAAGAGTATAATTGCGAGAAATTATCTTTTGATATATGTAGTTAACTGACAATTCAAATAACTCCACTAGAGCTAAAAAGTAATCAATATGGTATACAATAACTAGCTTGGTCTAAATGTGAATTTAAATTACGTTTTATTTAAAGATAATTTCTAACATATTACCTTAAAAATAATTAAAGCCGAATAACTTATATTTAGTGTAAGAATGTTTTTGGATACCTAAGAAAGATTATAGAGATTAAAATGTAAATCTAACATTAAACTACACTGCCATTTTAATGTAAGTTAAACACTTTCATTTCTTAAAAGTGAAATGAACAAAGTTGTTATGTATAATTTATACTACATATCCTCGTCATAAACATTTTTGGATTTTCAAATCTATAAATCACACAATAAAAGCATAGATGGATGTGTTTAACTCCAACTAAAATTTTAAAAGATACTTGACTTTAAGATTATCTGAATAAGCTGTGTTGATATTTTTCCTTCAATACATGAAACAAAATTAGTATATTTGATATCAGGCATGTGCTTGAATAATAGATGACTTTAACAGTCATGTGACTAATATTTTGTTTACATGTCAGAATATTAGGTGGATATATTTCTTCTTATCTTACTGTGATAGAGATATGTCTCAAAGAATATGTATTTTAAAAAAATACATAGAAAAATATATAGTATGAAAAGAAATTTATTGTCAAAAAAAAAAGAAAGGAAATTCATCACAGATGAAACTCTGAAAAAGAAAGAAAAGAAATATTTAAAACATTAGTAATTTAGGTTATTTAATGAACACATGTCTTAACATATTTCTTAAATCTAATTGTAAAATCATCTTGTATCTATGCTCTAACATGTATTTTTGGTCTTGATATTAAAAACAGGTTCAGACTTTAAATCTATATCTATCCTTATTTGAAATTGATCCCATTATATTGTCTAATCAATTGTTGAATTACACATTAGCATTTAAAATTAGACAAAATAATGCATATCAAATTTTGATAATATTTTTAAATTTGATTGTATGAGGAACATCATTGAATGTAATCTTTCATGTCCCAACAAATAATATACCTAAATATAAACTATAAAATGTATCCCTTTGTCTGGTTGGTCAGAATCTGAGTCCTCTCTAGCACAAAGTAGGGGTAATGTATCGAAAATAAACATATTCTAATACAGGACATGTATATATTCCTAATTCTTGGAGCATTCTTCCTCCTATGATTTTTAAATAGCATGCATTGTGCAAACTAACCTGGATGTATGGTCTTTGAAAGGCAACTTTCTTCAAAATATCAGTTTATCTTCATTAGGTGTCCTATTCATCATTTTCAAAATAGAGGATTGTAAAATACCATCTAAAAAAATATATAAAAATTAAAGTGTCTCCAATAGGATGCATCCCCAGTCTTGTTCCTTAGAATTGTTGCCACTTACCATGTGAACGTGTCTTTGTATGGTTTTCAAAGTCAGCACAGTTAAAAGAAAATGCCACAAACATGATCACATTGGGATTCTTCACATTCAGTCTGGGATTCTTCACATTCAGTCTGGGATTCTTCACATTCAGTCTGGGATTCTTCACATTCAGTCTGGGATTCTTCACATTCAGTCTGGGATTCTTCACATTCAGTCTGGGATTCTTCACATTCAGTCTGGGATTCTTCACATTCAGTCTGGGATTCTTCACATTCAGTCTGGGATTCTTCACATTCAGTCTGGGATTCTTCACATTCAGTCTGGGATACTTCACTTTCAGTCTTGAATTCTTCACTTTCAGTCTTGAATTCTTCACTTTCAGTCTTTAGAGGAAGTCATCTCCCTAATGGAAGAAAAAGTGTAAATTAAATCATTACTAAAAGTGTGTGACTTAGTTGTGCATCCCCCCCCATTTCTGAAACTATTTAGATCAAAAGCTTACTAAGCATGTGTATCATCTTGTGTTATGTTCTATCAATCCAGTGTGAAGCTGAGTCATACATTGGGCAGACCTAACCTCTGATGTATGACTTGGAATATGACTTTGAAGCATATACGCCTAGATTACGAGTTCTGCGTTAGCTTTAAAAAGCAGCGTTAAGGTGTCCTAACGCTGCTTTTTAACACCCGCTGGTATTACGAGTCAGGTAGGTACGGGTGTACCGCTCACTTTTATTCCACAACTTTTGGCTAACGCAAATCCCCTTACGTCAATTGCGTATGCTATCTTTTTAATGGGATTTGCCTAACGCCGCTATTACGAGTCTTGGAAGAAGTGAGCGGTACATCCTCTACCTCCAAGACTCCTACCGCATAAAAAAGTCAGTAGTTAAGAGTTTTATGGGCTAATGCCGGAACATAAAGCTCTTAACTAAAGTGCTAAAAAGTACACTAACACCCATAAACTACCTATTAACCCTTAAACCGAGGCCCCCCCACATCGGAAACACTATAATAAAATTATTTAACCCCTAATCTGCCGACCGGACATCGCCTCAACCTACATTATACCTATGAACCCCTAATCTGCTGTCCCTAACATCACCGACACCTATATTATATTTATTAACCCCTAATCTGCCGACTAGACATCGCCGCCACTATAATAAATGTATTAACCCCTAAACCGCCACAATCCCGCCTCGCAAACACTATAATAAATTTTATTAACCCCTAATCTGCCCCCCCCCAACGTCGCTGCCACCTACCTACAATTATTAACCCCTAATCTCCCGCCCCCAACATCGCCGCTACTATAATAAAGTTATTAACCCCTAAAGCTAAGTCTAACCCTAACCCTAACACCCCCCTAAATTAAATATAATTTAAATAAAACAAAATAAAATTACTATAATGAAATAAATTAATCCTATTTAAAACTAAATACCTACCTATAAAATAAACCCTAATATAGCTACAATATAACTAATAGTTACATTATAGCTATTTTAGGATTTATATTTATTTTACAGGCAACTTTGTATTTATTTTAACTAGGTAGAATAGATATTAAATAGTTAATAACTATTTAATAGCTACCTAGTTAAAATAATTACAAAATTACCTGTAAAATAAATCCTAACCTAAGTTATAAATACACCTAACACTACACTATCAATAAATTAATTAAATAAATTACCTACAATTATCTAAACTAAAATACAATTAAATAAACTAAACTATAGTACAAAAAAACAATAAAATTCCCTACCCTATACTAAATTACAAAAGTAATCAGCTCTTTTACCAGCCCTTAAAAGGGCTTTTTGCGGGGCATTGCCCCAAAGTAATCAGCTTTTTTTACCTGTAAAAAAAGAAATACAATACCCCCCTCAACATTACAACCCACCACCCACACACCCCTACTCTAAAACCCACCCGATCCCCCTTTAAAAAAAACTAACACTACCCCATTGAAGATCACCCTACCTTGAGCTGTGTTCACCCAGCCGGGCACCGATGGGGCAGAAGAGGACATCCAGACCGGCAGAAGTCTTCATCCTATCTGGGAAGAAGAGGACATCCGGACCAGCAGACATCTTCATCCAGGCGGCATCTTCTATCTTCATCCTTCCAGAGCGGAGCAGAGCCATCTTCTATCCAGCCGACGCAGAGCCATCCTCTTCAATCGAAGTCCTAACGAAGAATGAAGGTTCCTTTAAATGACGTCATCCAAGATGGTGTCCCTCAAATTCCGATTGGCTGATAGGATTCTATAAGCCAATCGGAATTAAGGTAGGAGAAATCCGATTGGTTGATTTAATCAGCCAATCGGATTGAAGTTCAATCCGATTGGCTGATTGGATCAGCCAATAGAATTGAACTTGCATTCTATTGGCTGATCCAATCAGCCAATCGGATTGAACTTCAATCCGATTGGCTGATTAAATCAACCAATCGGATTTTTTCTACCTTAATTCCGATTGGCTGATAGAATCCTATCAGCCAATCAGAATTTGAGGGACGCCATCTTGGATGACGTCATTTAAAGGAACCTTCATTCTTCGTTAGGACTTCGATTGAAGAGGATGGCTCCGCATCGGCTGGATAGAAGATGGCTCCGCTCCAGAAGGATGAAGATAGAAGATGCCATCTGGATTAAGATGTCTGCCAGTCCGGATGTCCTCTTCTGCCTGGATAGGATGAAGATAGAAGATGCCGGCTGGATTAAGATGTCTGCCAGTCCGGATGCCCTCTTCTGCCCCATCGGTGCCCAGCTGGGTGAACACGGCTCAAGGTAGGGTGATCTTAAATGGGGTAGTGTTAGGTTTTTTTTAAGAGGGGATCGGGTGGGTTTTAGAGTAGGGGTGTGTGGGTGGTGGGTTGTAATGTTAGGGGGGTATTGTATTTCTTTTTTTTACAGGTAAAAGAGCTGATTATTTTGGGGCAATGCTCCCCAAAAAGCCCTTTTAAGGGCTGGTAAAAGAGCTGATTAATTTTGTAATTTAGTATAGGGTAGGGAATTTTATTATTTTGGGGGGCTTTTTTATTTTATTAGGGGGTTTAGATTAGGTGTAATTAGATTAAAATTCTAGTAATATTTTTTTATTTTTTGTAATTTAGTGGGGGTTTTTTTGTACTATAGTTTAGTTTATTTAATTGTATTTTAGTTTAGATAATTGTAGGTAATTTATTTAATTAATTTATTGATAGTGTAGTGTTAGGTGTATTTGTAACTTTGGTTAGGATTTATTTTACAGGTAATTTTGTAATTATTTTAACTAGGTAGCTATTAAATAGTTATTAACTATTTAATAGCTATTCTACCTAGTTAAAATAAATACAAAGTTGCCTGTAAAATAAATATAAATCCTAAAATAGCTACAATGTAACTATTAGTTATATTGTAGCTATCTTATGTTTTTTTTTATAGATAAGTATTTAGTTTTAAATAGGAATAATTTATTTAATTATAGTAATTTTATTTAGATTTCTTTAAATTATATTTAACTTAGGGGGGTGTTAGGGTTAGGGGTTAATAACTTTATTATAGTAGCGGCGACGTTGGGGGTGGCAGATTATGGGTTAATAATTGTAGGTAGGTGGCGGCGATTTTAGGGAGGGCAGATTAGGGGTTAATAAAATTTATTATAGTGTTTGCGAGATGGGAGTGTGGAGGTTTAGGGTTTAATACATTTATTATAGTGGCAGCGATGTCTGGTCGGCAGATTAGGGGTTAACAATTGTAGGTAGGTGGCAGCGACGTTGGGGGCGGCAGATTAGGGGTTAATAAATATAAAGTTGGTGTCGGCAATGTTGGGGGCAGCATATTAGGGGTTCATAGGTATAATGTAGGTGGGGGCGGTGTCTGGACCGGCAGGTTAGGGGTTAATAGTATAATGTAGGTGTCAGCGATAGCAGGGGCGACAGATTAGGGGTTAATAAGTGTAAGGTTAGGGGTGTTTAGGTAAGGGTAAGGGTGTTAGGTGTAGACTTAGAAAGTGTTTCCCCATAGGAAACAATGGGGCTGTGTTAGGAGCTGAACGCTGCTTTTTTGCAGGTGTTAGGTTTTTTTTAGCCAGCTCAGCCCCATTGTATCCTATGGGGAAATTGGGCACGAGCACGTTTTTCCATCTTACCGCTTCCGTAAGCAACGCTGGTATTGAGGTGAGAAGTGGAGTTAAATTTAGCTCAACGCTCACTTTTCTGAGGCTAACGCAGCCATTCAGAAAACTTGTAATACTAGGGTTGTTTAAAGTGAGCGCTAGAAAAAACAGGAGCGTTAGCAACGCAGGTCTTTACCGACAAAACTCGTAATCTAGGCGATAATATTGCTAGAGTATCTCTTTCTGACTATCCAAAATACTAGTAATGTGTAAACTAAATACTACATTTTAAAATATATGCCATATGATGGGTGATTGTGCAAAATTCCCCCCATCCACAGTCCATACATTGTTTATACTTACCATCTGATGTTGTCTTTGAAAAAATAGTGGCAAAGTCATTACAGGACCCAATGCCAGAATCATCTAAAGTATAAATTACCTATGATAATAATAATATTAAATTATATTTTGTTTGAATCATTTTTTGAACAATCCTAACATGTTTGCACAATTCTCTACTTCTCATGTCTCTAAAATTCACACATATTCGCAATGCTCCTATATAACATCTAGTATTTACCGTCTGAAGTGGCGGTTGATGATGTTTGCTCTGACATTGAGCCCCTCATCCCGGAATGTCCCATCTAGAACAGGGTAGCCCTCCTCATCTTGGAGGAGGTCTTAGGGCGCATGGACGGCCTGCAGCATCCCAGCCAGCTGAGCAATGTTATGCAGGACGCTGCAGGGTATAACGATCTTCGCCACCTTACTAGGGCTGTATTGGAGGGCTCTTCCAGACCGGTCTAGAAATCTTAGTCTCATTTTGAGAACCCCAAACATCCTCTCCACTACAGCCCTAGTCCACTTGTGCGCCCAATTATAGCGTTCCTGGGCCTCGTCCGTGGGGTTACGCAATGACGTAATGAGCCAAGGCCGGCTCATATAACCCGAATCACCTATAAATAATGAACATAACAAAATGTCATTTGTATACATGAAAATCCCCTAAAATCGACATTTGCTAGAAGACAATTAGATGGTAGAAGCTCATTCTATATCTGCCCATTTAAGCTAAGACATGCTACATATTCGTTTTTTGCATAAAGGAGACATTTGCTAAAAGAGAAAGAAATGGTTAAATTGCATCCTAGAGCTGACCATTTAAGCTAAGACATGCTGCATATCTGTGTGGAGCTAAAACTAGACATTTGCAGAAAGAGACAATGACATGGTTAAAGCGCATTCTATCTGCCCATTTAAGCTAAGACATGCTACATATGCATATTTCGCATAAACCAGACATTTGCTAAAAGAGACAGAAATGGTTAAATTGCATCCTAGAGATGACCATTTAAGCTAAGACATGCTACATATCTGTTTGGAGCTAAAACTAGACATTTGCAGAAAGAGACAATGACATGGTTAAAGCGCATTCAATCTGCCCATTTAAGCTAAGACATGCTACATATGCGTATTTTGCATAAACCAAACATTTGCTAAAAGAGACAGAAATTGTTAAATTGCATCCAAGAGCTGACCATTTAAGCTAAGACATGCTACATATTTGTTTGGAGCTAAAACTAGACATTTGCTGAAAGAGACAATGACATGGTTAAAGCGCATCCTAGAGCTGCACATTTTGCACATTACACAAACACTACTGTTTTTGAAGATTGCAGGGGCAATTGTCTAAATAATTAACCATGTTGTGCACAAGTACTCACCAATGAGCCAACGAGCTCCCTCAAACTGCCGCCACAGGGACAACTGTCTAAGGATGCGGCCATCATGACAAGCACTGCCGAAATTCGCACACACTTTCATAATCCGCATCCGTGCATCACAAACAAACTGCACGTTCAGACTATGGAAGCGTTTGTGATTTCGGAAGGGCAAGTCATCAGCAGGAGCACGCACCGCAATGTGGGTGCAATCTATTGCTCCCAAGACATTGGCATTCGAGCTATTGCAAAGAATTCCCTCTTCAGGTGCCTCCAATTACCATCATTTTGAGGGAATCCTATGTAATGCTTACTGACTCGTACCATGGCGTCCAGAAAGTTGTAAAAAAAACCACAGAGAAGGTACCCTGAGCCAGCCCATGCATGTACCCCACTCCAGATTGAAAACTCCCGGAGGCCAGGACGTGTATGCAACTTAGCATCTTGGTTATACCAGGGATTGCAGTCCGCATACGTCTACGTGGCTCCATATGAGGTTTAAGAACGTCGTAAAGGCTAATGAGCTGATCGCGATTAAGCCTATACTTGTCAAAAACCTGGAAGTCGCTCATGGTATCCAAGGTGGGCATCACCCTGTGAACAGGAGGACCTCTAACCAGACGAGCCCTTTGTCTCTCTTGGAGACGCCGAGCCCGTCTGATTCTATTAAACACTACTCGTGCAACAGCACCAGCAGCAATTAACTGCGGATCATCCATATTTGCCAAGCTAAGCAGCACAAAGCCAAACAGCAGAGCAAACACACAAGGAGTAACAAGGTATGCAAACACACAGAAGCGATTTGATACAATATCGATCACAACGGACGCTTTGGCCATGTTGTTTGGGGGATTTATAGTGCAATTAGTCCAATTGTAGCGTGTTCGTAATGATTGCTGATTGTATACACTTGATTGTGTGTGAGCGGCGCGAATGCTTTCAAAGTGGGCGTTTGTTTAGGTGTTTGCTGAAATTCCCCCCCCCCCATGAATCGTAATGTGAAAGTGTAAAATATAACATATGCAGTGCATCTTTGTAATGTTTGTTCATATGCGTAACAAATACTTATTAAACGCGATCTTATAGTAAAAAGCACACGTCCATGCTAACATGAAAGTGCATTCTTGTGTATAATGTGCATAGACATGGCATAGAATCTGATCGATCAATATTTCTGCAATATTGTTTAAAAACGATAAAGTAACTGCTGACATCTGTAATCTTCTATATATAAGTGATTGGTGAGATGTCACTATTTTACGTGTCCCATTGAAATCGCAATAATAATGAAGATCTTCTGGCTGACATCTGTAGTATTGTATATATAAGTTATTTGCAAGATATCAATATTGTACACGTCCCATTGAAATCGCTATAATAATGATTTACCAAACTCTTGTTTACGTATATTGTAGTATTGAGTGATAAACTTCTGAAAGGGGCGGTACAGGTATGACGTCATCATATTAGCAACCTTCCTGTCTAGTTTGCAAATCTTCATTCTGTTGTTGCATTTTACAACATTGTTATTGTGTGCTGATTAAAAAGATAAATGTGTGCTCTGCTGTTATGCTATGCGTGTTATGTACATATAAGTATGTATTGTGATTCTCTCCCACATATGCTGACTTATATCAAGCAGTATAGCATTGTTGTTCCTTCCCAAAAAGTGACAGCTGTAATATTTTCTAATGATCTGTTCTTATTGTAAGTAATTCCTAATGGTATATTATGAGTGAATCGTGAAGTTAAAGGGACACTAAATCCATAATTGATCTTTCGTGATTCAGAGAGAGAATCCAATGTTAAGCAAACTTCCAATGTAGTTGTATGATGTAAATGTGTTCATTTTTTATATGTGTTTTTTTGCCTGAATATCAATGCACATGTATGAGTCAATGACAAAAGACATGTATGTGCATCCATCAATGATCATGTGTTGAGCCTATGTAGACATACTGTTCATGCAAGCATATGAGTTGAATAAATGAAATGTTATAATAGAGGTAAATGAGACGTGTTTCCAATTGTCTACTGTTTGTGAATAATGAAATGTAAAAATTATTTTTCTGTCCGTTTAAATCTGATGTAATTTTTAAAAACGATTTCGTATTGGTGATGGTGATTTGTAGTTGATGTAATGTAATTTCCTTTTAATATTTTGACGTAGTGAATTTCACAAAATTAAAAGCCATAACTTCATAGGGAAATAGTAATTTCTTGATCTATTTGTCATACCGGGACTAACGCAAGAAAGAAGTTTTCAAGTCTACGCATTTTGCGTGCATTAGGTAAATCTGCCTGTCACGTGCACAAGCACGTCTTTCCCATAGAAGTCTATGGAGGAGAAAGATTTGTTGAGAAATAAAATCCAAGACTTGTTTTGAGCGTAAAGAGAGTGACGTCATGTTTATTTATAAAAATCTGTTTTGTGTAGGTAATGTTCTGTATATTGTTTGTATGTATCGATTAGTGTATGTATGTGATAATATTTGTAGTTAGATATAGCTATATGAGTGTATGTTCCCGTCTGTCTATGTAAGTCAATGTAAAATGGTTTTGTGTGGCTTTTTTTTCAAACACCCGAGATCTCGTAACTTTGATCCGTTCTATTTTTACATGAAAATGTAAAATCTGAAAAATAAATATTGTGTAGTGTTTGTATGAGTGTAAGTGTACTTTGTGTAATATTTTTGAAGTGATTCGTGGATGTTTTTTTTAGCGGTATATGATTAACTACTGGGTCTGGGTTTACGTTATTGATTTGAGCGTAAATGGTTATTTCTGTTGCGTTACGGAAACTCGTAATACCAGCGGTAGGGAAAAAGCAGCGTTAGGAGGCTTTTTTGCTCCTAACGCAAAACTTGTAATCTAGGCCAGTATTAGACCAGAAATACTATTTTGAATTGAAATTTTAATATTACATTTCAAATTGAATGTGATATAAAATACATAGCTAAATATTCTATTATTCGAAAAAATATTTTTGAATGTTATTAAAAAAAATGAAAATTCAAAAATAGAATGTTAGAAGGCTATGTAAACATTCAAAACTCGATTCGAATGAACAAATGTATTGAAATTAGTTTTAAATTTTGAATTTTTAGAAACATTTGCCCATCCTTACTCTTTGTTAGTTGATGCAGACATTTAATAAGCATCATATCTTTTGAGAACTCACAAAGGGCTCAATGTACTAAAGCTCTCGTCTCAGAAGAGATGATCTAAAGTTATCCTCCAGCACTGCGAGATCCCTCACAAGAGTGTGTAAAAACAGCAAATGTGTGCTAATATGTTGGCATCTTAAGTTGCATTCTGCCTCCTCTGAGCATGGGCAAAACTGACTTTGTAGTATCAACTGAATAGTAAACCAGCTCATGTTACTAGATATGCTTTACTGTAGAGACCCCACCCCTCTTGTAAGGCTCTGACAAGAAGTAATGGACCTTGCATACATTAAATAAATAAATTATAAATTACATCTTTTTAAAATATTGAATAATAAATGTTGCAATGATTAGTGTTTTTTTTCCATTATAACATATCTTTTTAAGCACTGGATATAACTAGAAGGCTTAGATGAAATCACACTCTCAGCGGGGTGTGTGACTGAGAGGAACTGAAATGTTAATTTTCCATTGTTCTCTCTATGAATGTATTCTTTAGAAAAACACTGAGAAATAAGATAAGGAAAACTTTATGTAAATAATTAGACAGATAAGATCATGAGATCTGTTCTCCCTGCAAGTTCAGCCCATTTTATTGGGTTGCACTTTCAATTAGCAGAAACAGCTATTTAATGCACAAAAATATACCTAAAATTGCAATTTTTCTATAATTTTTTTTTAACTCTGTCGGCATTTATCATCGGCCGCTAGCAGGGGGTGTCAATCAACCCGATTGTATCCGATCGAGATGATTGCTGTCCTCCACCTCAGAGGTGGCAGACGAGTTAAGGAGCAGCAGTCTTAAAGGAACAGTTCACCCAAAAATGTTCTCCCATTTAAATTGTTACCAATGATCCATTTTACCTGCTGGAGTGTATTAAATTGTTTACAAATAGCTCCTTTACCCATATTTTGGCCCTTAAAATAGCTGATTTAGCTTGTGGTTTCCCAACCTATACTGAAAGTTTTGATTCTGGAGTCTCAGCTATTGAATAGCCCTAGTAAAACACAGTCAGCAGAAGAAATTAAACTCACAGTGGGGTGAAGAATAATTAAGTAATAACATGATCATTTTCTATTGTTATTTCTATGTATTGAGCTTTAGTTTTCCAGACAAATATAAGATGAGGAAGCCAGTGTGTGTACACAAAGTGATAACATAATGAGTAATAGGCGGTGGCTTAAAAGCACAAAACCAGCTACTTCATATACACAAATAAACCTGAAAATGCAATTTCACATACATTTTATACTCTGCAGCTGGTATAGCAAGTCATTGAAAATACATTAAATATAAAAACAATTTAACAGTGTACTGTCCCTTTAAGACAGCTGCTTCTTAACTCCTGTTTCCGGGGAGCAAGAAGGCTCGTGTTGAATCAGGTGCATTCCGGCCTTAATAAATCGTCCCCTATAGCTGGTATAGCAAGTCATTGTAGACACATTAAGGGGAAATCAAATTTATAGTATACTGCCCCTTTAAGGAAAGTGAGAGAAGTAAATAATCTCAAAGCTGAAACATGTGATTTATTGTATTGGTACTGATATATCCTAGAAAACAGCATCCTCTAGAAACCATTTAGCAATACTAGAAATAACTCGGTAATCTGGAGCCTGTCTTAAAGCCCAGCAAGCTATGCAATAATGATAAGTAGTGATGTTGCAAACCTAAAAATTTGGGTTCACGAACGGCGAACGCGGACTTCCGCAAAAGTTCGCGAACCGGGCGAACCGCCATTGACTTCAATGGGCAGGCGAATTTTAAAACCCACAGGGACTCTTTCTGGCCACAATACTGATGGGAAAGTTGTTTCAAGGGGACTAACACCTGGACTGTGGCGTTCCGGAGGGGGATCCATGGCAAAACTCCCATGGAAAATTACATAGTTGATGCAGAGTCTGGTTTTAATCCATAAAGGGCATAAATCACCTAACATTCCAAAATTGTTTACAATAACGGGCTTTAAAACATCAGGTATGATGTTGTATCGATCAGGTAGTGTAAGGGTTACGCCCGCTTCACAGTGACAGACCAAACTCCCGCAGCGGGTATTACATCATCATCATCACACCGTACGTCCATGTGTGTAATGCTGCCTGACTGAGACATATCCCTGTTATCTACATCCTCTGGCAATAATGGTTGCACATCACTCATTTCGTCCAACTGATGTGTAAATAACTCCTCTGACAGATCAAATGAAGTGGCTGTGGTGCTAGTGTTGGTGGTGGCGGCAGGCGGGCAAGTGGTAACTTGAGAGGTGCCCGAAGCTAAGCTGGAGGAGGATGGTGCGTCAAGGTTCCGAGCGGAAGCTGTAGAAGATTGGGTGTCATGTGTTAGCCAGTCAACTATGTCCTCAAAACTTTTCGAGTTCAGGGTACGTGGCCTCTGAACACTGGGCATTATTCTAGGGCCAAAGGGAATCACAGCACCACGACCACGACGGCCCCTGCGGGGTGGCCTGCCTCTGCCTGTCATTTTTTTCTCCATTAGTGGTACTATGCGTGCAAGCTACTGTGACAACAGATATGAGTGGCACTGTGCACTGGCTGTAGGCCTGACACACACGCTTGCAGACAACTAACTGCTATTCAATCTATTACAGTCAAAATTGTATTTTTTTTTAATGTACACTACTGTTACACCAGATATGAGTTGCACTGGTGTGACACTGTGCCCTGGCAGGCCGTGAAAAATCTGTTACACATCTACAACCACCAAAAAACAACCATGCTAAATAGTTTCTAAATTTTGTCCTGAGTTTAGAAATACCCAATGTTAACATTTTCTTTTTTTGCAAGTTATAGGGAAATAAATACAAGAAGCACTTTCAAGCTATTTCAAAACCACTTTTTTTCAAAATGAGCGCTAGTTACATTGGAATCCTGATATCTGTCAGGAATACCTGAATATCCCTTGACATGTATATATTTTTTTTAGAAGACATCCCAAAGTATTGATCTAGGCCCATTTTGGTATATTTCATGCCACCATTTCACCGCCAAATGCGATCAAATAAAAAAAAAATGTCCACTTTTTCACAAACTTTATGTGCTAATAGAGACACGACAAAGATTCCCAGTGCTTCAGCTCAATGCTTCCAGGTTTAAAGGTAAAGTCTTTCTCCTGGTTATAGCTGAGTGCAGGAATTGCACAAGGCAGGATACAAACTTGTGAACTGGTAACAGGTTTAAAGGTAAAGGCTTTCTCCTGGTAATACCTTGTAAACAGGTGCAAAGGTGAAGTCTTTCTCCTGGCAATGGCTGAGTGCAGGAATTGCATAAAGCAGGAAACAAACTTGTAGATTGGTAACAGGTTTAAAGGTAAAGGCTTTCTCCTGGTAATACCTTGTAAACAGGTGCAAAGGTGAAATCTTTCTCCAAAGAAGTACAGGAAACAGGTTCTGACTTCACAAAACAGATCCAATGTGAAGACACTAGTGCAGACTAAAAGCCATCCTTAAATAGGGAGGTTTTGCACAGGGTTGGTTCTGATTAATTCCAGAATTGAGAACACCTGTGTGTTGCACAGGTGTAATAACAAGTAAGGCAAATAGTTATTTATCAGATCTTTTAAGTTCCTTGCTATTACTAGAACTGGCTGTGGCTCAACACACAAGCAAACCTACTTGCAAGCAAACAGGAATAGTAACCAGAGAGCCACAGGTTCAAATCCCCACACAGCCCTTCTTAGCAGAATGCCTTCCAGACCTTTTCTTTTTAATCTGGAGGCTTGGTTCATGACAGATGCCCCCTCCAAAGAGCACACTCCGGGCGCTCAAAGCCTGTTCAAACATCTGAAGGTGGGATTTACGAACAAGTGTTCCATTTGAAGCCCTAATACAATCAGATGGAATTGATTCTTCACTTGGAACAGCTGCCTGAGATTGGGGACCCTTAGAAGAATCCACTGTAGACATAACAAGAGTTGAAAAACAAAGATCGGTTTGATTTTGAGGTTCCTGTATATGCCTAGCAGCTTGCAATGGAATGCCTGATGGGTAAAGTACCTCCGGGTAAGGTATGACCTCTCCTTCAGAGTCAAGGAATTCATTTTCTGTGTCATGTATATCCAATTTAACCATCTCATCCAATTCTTTCTCAGTCAATGAGTAGCTGGGTGAAGGTGGTGCAAGGAGGTGTGGATCTTTAGAATTGGCAGAGTCTGATTCAGCTGGAAGATTTGTCACTTTTATGTCTGATGAGTGACTTTTGTTAGCTGGATCTCCAGCCAGGGCAGAAACAAGGTTATGTGCAGGATTTCCAGGAAGTATTTTTGCAGAGCTCCCCAATGTGGTAGATGCAGAAACAGAGGCAGTGGCATGGGTAGTGGATGTAGTTGAAGTTGTACTGCCAACGACCATCTGTTTCATATCAGGTACCATTTCTTGAAGTGTGTTAGAAATGGTTGTTTGGAGACTAGATGTATTCTCAGTAGCTGGATCCTCTCCAGGAGTATCTTTAAGTTTGCTAGTGGAAGAATAATTTGTTCCCTTAACATCAGAGTCCATTTTAAACTTGGCTGTATCTCGACTTGATCCTCTAGGGGGTCTTACTATGATGCAGTGACCAATTCCCCCACAATAGAAACAGAGGTTAAGCTGTCTTCGCCGAGTCTTTTCCTCTTCTGTTAAGGGTTCTTTAAAACCTTTACTTGTTTGGGAGGTAACTTCAGACAAGGTTTTGGTTGGGAGAGATAACATTTCCACCAGCTCCATGAAGTTAATCAGTATGTCCTTAATAAACTGATTCCAATACAGCAATAATCCCAGAGGGTTCTCTTTTAGGGTCTTCACATTCTGTCATGTTCTGTCTCAGGATATGATGCGAGAGCCTCATTGTCTGGAACAGTTGCTTTAAAGGAAGATTAGTAGAAGCCATACTGATTGAAAATGATAACAAAATTATTTAAACAACAAAATACTTTGATTAAGCAAATACTTGCAGAATCTTTAAATATGCTACTCAGGTATGTTAAGATCACATATGGCAGGAGTGAAAATAAACAAACAAAGTAAGCAGAGATGCAGATTCAAAAAGGAAAGTCTTTCTCCTGGTAATAACTGAAATGTAAGATTTGCACAAGGCAGAAAACAACTTGTAAACTGGTAACAGGTTTAAAGGTAAAGTCTTTCTCCTGGTAATTGCTGAGTGCAGGAATTGCACAAGGCAGGAAACAGACTTGTGAACTGGTAACAGGTTTAAAGGTAAAGTCTTTCTCCTGGTTATAGCTGAGTGCAGGAATTGCACAAGTCAGGATACAAACTTGTGAACTGGTAACAGGTTTAAAGGTAAAGTCTTTCTCCTGGTAATTGCTGAGTGCAGGAATTGCACAAGGCAGGAAACAGACTTGTGAACTGGTAACCGTTTTAAAGGTAAAGGGGTCGATCCGATAAAAATCCTCGCCCGCAAAAGCAGGCGACGCCAATATTTGTGCGGGTTTTGTGTCCTATATACGGCGTAACCTAGAAGTTACGCGCGTATATTTCTGCCGTCGCCCGTAGTTTTTTGGGCCATAGGCAGGTATACCAAACCCGCGCAGTTTGGTATCCAATATACAGCGTAAGGACTTACGTGGCGAAAATGGAGAAATCTTACTCCATTTTCACCTCGCCACAAAAAGCAGCCGTAAGAAGCCTTACGCTGACTATTGGAGCCCCGTAACTCCCTAAACTAGCTGCTAAATAAACCTAACACCTAACACATGCGCAATGTCTATCTAGCTGTCAACCGCGATCTGCTAAATAAAACCTAACACCTAACGCATGCGCAATGTCTATCTAGCTGTCAACCGTGATTTGCTAAATAAAACCCTAACACCTAACGCATGCGTAATGTCTATCTACCTGTCAACCGCGATCCCCCGCCGCAATCCCTAATAAAGTATTCAACCCCGAAACCGCCGCTATCTACATAAACTAATCCCCTACTGTGAGCCCCTAAAACCGCCACCATCTAACTGATCTATCCCCTAATGTGAACCCCTAAAACCGCTGCCATCTACCTGATCTATCCCCTAATCTGACCCCTTACACCGCCGCCAGCTATATTAATATTATTAACCCCTAATCTAATATCCATAAAGTAATAAGCTCTATTACCAGCCCTTAAAAGGGCCTTTTGCGGGGCTTTGCCACAAAGTTAACAGCTCTTTTGCCCTATAACCTGCCCTCCCTACACCTCCGCCACCTATATTAATTAACCCCTAATGTAAGCCCCTAACACCGCCGCCATCTATATTAAAATTATAAACCCCGAATTTAATATACCTACCCCGCCGCCAGCTATATTATCTATATTAACCCTAAGTATATTATAGTTAATATAGTTATTACATTATATATATTAACTACATTAACCCTAATTATATTAGGGTTAATATAGTTACTATAGTATTTATATTAACTATATTAACTCTATCTAACCCTAACACCCCTAATTCAATTCATATTAAATAAATCTAATTCATATAATAAACTAAAATATTCCTATTTAAATCTAAATACTTAACTATAAAATAAACCCTAAGATAGCTACAATATAATTAATAATTACATTGTAGCTATGTTAAGGTTTATATTTATTTTACAGGTAAATTGTTAATTATTTTAACTAGGTACAATAGCTATTAAATAGTTATTAACTATTTAATAGCTACCTATTTAAAATAATTACCCAATTACCTGTAAAATAAATCCTAACCTAAGTTACAAATGCACCTACACTATCAATAAATTAAATAAACTACAAATATCTATCTAAAAATACAATTAAATAAACTAAACTAAATTACAAAAAAAACAAAACACTAAATTACAAAAAATAAAAAAAAGATTACAAGATTTTTAAGCTAATTACACCTATTCTAAGCCCCCTAATAAAATAATAAACCCCCAAAATAAAAAAAAATTCCCTACCCTATTCTAAATTAAAAATAGTTCAAAGCTCTTTTACCTTACCAGCCCTTAAAAGGGCCTTTTGTGGGGGCATGCCCCAAAGAAAACTGCTCTTTTGCCTGAAAAAAAAACACAATACCACCCCCCAACATTTAGAACCCACCACCCACATACCCCTAATCTAACCCAAACCCCCCTTAAATAAACCTAACACTATCCCCCTGAAGATCTCCCTACCTTGTATTCACCCCGCCGGGCAGAACTCTTGATCCGATCCGGGCGATGTCCAATCAAGCGGCAAACAAGAATTCTTCATCCCGGCGATGTCTTTCTCCAAGCGGCAGCAAAGTCTTCTTCCATCGGGCAGCATCTTCCATCAAGCGGCATCTTCAATCTTCATTCTTCGCTCCTCCAACGCGGAGCATCCATCCCGGCCGACGACTGAACGACGAATGAGGTACCTTTAAATGACATCATCCAAGATGGCGTCCGTCAAATTCCGATTGGCTGATAGGATTCTATCAGCCAATTGGAATTAAGGTAGAAAAATCTGATTGGCTGATTGAATCAGCCAATCAGATTCAAGTTCAATCCGATTGGCTGCCCGATGGAAGAAGACTTTGCTGCCGCTTGGAGAAAGACATCGCCGTGATGAAGAATTCTTCTTTGCCGCTTGATTGGACATCGCCCGGATCGGATGAAGAGTTCTGCCCGGCGGGGTGAATTCAAGGTAGTGAGATCTTCAAGGTGGTAGTGTTAGGTTTATTAAAGGGGGGTTTAGGTTAGATTAGGGGTATGTGGGTGGTGGGTTGTAATGTTGGGGGGTGGTATTGTGTTTTTTTTTCAGGCAAAAGAGCAGTTTTCTTTGGGGCATGCCCCCACAAAAGGCCCTTTTAAGGGCTGGTAAGGTAAAAGAGCTTTGAACTATTTTTAATTTAGAATACGGTAGGGAATTTTTTTTTATTTTGGGGGGTTTATTATTTTATTAGGGGGCTTAGAATAGGTATAATTAGCTTAAAAATCTTGTAATCTTTTTTTTATTTTTTGTAATTTAGTGGGGTTTTTTTTGTAATTTAGTTTAGTTTATTTAATTGTATTTTTAGATAGATATTTGTAGTTTATTTAATTTATTGATAGTGTAGGTGTATTTGTAACTTAGGTTAGGATTTATTTTACAGGTAATTGGGTAATTATTTTAACTAGGTAGCTATTGAATAGTTCATAACTATTTAATAGCTATTATACCTAGTTAAAATAATTAACAATTTATCTGTAAAATAAATATAAACCCTAACACAGCTACAGTGTAATTATTAATTATATTGTAGCTATCTTAGGGTTTATTTTATAGGTAAGTATTTAGATTTAAATAGGAATATTTTAATTAATAATATTAATATTAGATTTATTTTAATAAGAGTTTAGTTAGGATGTTAGAGTTAGATAGGGTTATTATACTTATATATATATATATATATATATATATATATATATATATATATATATATATATATATATATATATATATATATAATATAATAACGATACTTACTATATTAACCCTAATATAATTAGGGTTAATATAGTTAATATATATAATATAATAACTATATTAACTATATTAACCCTAATATAATTAGGGTTAATATAGTTAATATAGCTGGCGGCGGTGTGGGGGGGATTAGATTAGGGGTTAATACATTTATTATAGGTGGCCGCGGTGTAGGGGGATTGTAGATTGTAGGCAAAAGAGCAGTTTACTTTGTGACAAAGCCCCGCCAAAAGCCCTTTTAAGGGCTGGCAAAAGAGCTGAATTCTTTGGGGCATGCCCCGCAAAAAGCCCTTTAAGGGCTGGCAAAAAGAGCTGTTACTTTGGGGCAATGGCCACGCAAAAAGCCCTTTTCAGGGCAATTTGTAGGGTTAGACTTATTTTAGTGGTAGGGATAGTTTAGTATTTTAGGGGGTTAAATAATTTAATATAGATGGCGGCGGGGTAGGGGGATTAGATTAGGGGTTAATAATTTTAAAATAGATAGCGGCGGGGTAGGGGCTCACTTTAGGGGGTAGGTAAGGTAGATGGCGGCGGTGTTAGGGGCTCACTTTAGGGGGTTATAGAATTAATATAGCTGGCGGCAGTTTAGGGGTTAATAACTTTATTAGGTAGCGGCGGGCTCCGGGAGCGGCGGTTTAGGGGTTAATACATATTTTATTGTTAGGATAGTGAGGGGGATAGCGGATAGAGGGTTAGACATGTCGGGCTATGTTAGGGAGGAGTGTTAGACAGTGCGGGTGATTTAGACTTTAGTCAGGTTTTGTAGGCGCCGGCAGTTTCTAACGTGCCGTAAGTCACTGGCGACGCCAGAAATTTGTACTTGCGCAGATTTCTGGACATTGCTGGTTTATCCGACTTACGTCATGTTAGCATCTGACGGCGCCGTATATGGGATAGCTCGAGTTGCGAGCTGAAACTGCGGGCGACGCGGGTTCCCTCGCTTGCGCCGCAAACTACGATCTATATCGGATCGCGCCCAGAGTCTTTCTCCTGGTTATAGCTGAGTGCAGGAATTGCACAGGGCAGGATACAAACTTGTGAACTGGTAACAGGTTTAAAGGTAAAGGCTTTCTCCTGGTAATACCTTGTAAACAGTGCAAAGGTGAAGTTTTTCTCCTGGCAATGGCTGAGTGCAGGAATTGCATAAAGCAGGAAACAAACTTGTAGATTGGTAACAGGTTTAAAGGTAAAGGCTTTCTCCTGGTAATACCTTGTAAACAGGTGCAACGGTGAAATCTTTCTCCAAAGAAGTACAGGAAACAGGTTCTGACTTGACAAAACAGATCCAATGTGAAGACACTAATGCAGACTAAAAGCCATCCTTAAATAGGGAGGTTTTGCACAGGGTTGGTTATGATTAATTCCAGAATTGAGAACACCCGTGTGTTGCACAGGTGTAATAACAAGTAAGGCAAATAGTTATTTATCAGATCTTTTAAGTTCTTTGCTATTACTAGAACTGGCTGTGGCTCAACACACAAGCAAACCTACTTGCAAGCAAACAGGAATAGTAACCAGAGAGCCACAGGTTCAAATCCCAACACAGCCCTTCTTAGCAGAATGCCTCCCAGACCTTTTCTTTTTAATCTGGAGGCTTGGTTCATGACACTATAATAAATATGTTAACCCCTAAACTGCTGCTCCCGGACCCCGCCGCAACTATAATAAATATGTTAACCCCTAAACTGCCGCTCCCGGACCCTGCTGCAAATATAATAAATATGTTAACCCCTAAACCGCTGCTCCAGGACCCCGCCGCCACCTACATAATACCTATTAACCCCTATCCTGCCCCCCTACACAGCTGCCACCTATAATAAATGTATTAACCCCTATCCTACCCCCCCTACACCGCCGCCACTATAATAAAATTATTAACCCCTAAACCTAAGTCTAACCCTGACCCTAACACCCCCCCAACTTAAATATTAATTAAATACATCTAAATAAATATTATTCTTATTAACTAAATTAATCCTATTTAAAACTAAATACTTACCTTTAAAAAAAACCTAATATAGCTACAATCTAACTAATAATTATATTGTAGCTATTTTAGGATTTATTTTTATTTTACAGGCAAATTTCAATTTATTTTAACTAGGTACAAAAGCTATTAAATAGTTAATAACTATTTAATAGCTACCTAGATAAAATAAATACAAATGTACATGTAAAATAAAAACTAACCTAAATTACAATTACACCTAACACTACACTATCATTAAATAAATTATTCCTATTTAAAAATAAATACTTACCTGTAAAATAAACCCTAATATAGCTACAATCTAACTAATAATTACATTGTAGCTATTTTAGGATTTATATTTATTTTACAGGTAAATTTGTATTTAACTAGGTACAATAGTTTTTAAATAGTTATTAACTATTTAATAACTACCTAGCTAAAAGAAATACAAATTTACCTGTAAAATAAATCCTAACCTAAGTTACAATTAAGCCTAACACTACACTATCATTAAATAAAATTAATTAACTACAAATACCTACAATTAAATACAATTAAATAAACTAACTAAAATACAAAACATAAAAAACACTAAGTTACAAAAAATAAAAAATATTACAAGATTTTTAATCTAATTACACCTAATCTAAGCCCCCTAATAAATAACAAAGCCCCCCAAAATAAAAAAATGCCCTACCCTATTCTAAATTACAAAAGTTAACAGCTCTGTTACCTTACCAGCCCTTAAAAGGGCCTTTTGCGGGGCATGCCCCAAAGTAATCAGCTCTTTTGCATGTTAAAAAAATACAACCCCCCCAACATTAAAACCCACCACCCACATACTCCTACTCTAACCCACCCAAACCCCCCTTAAAAAAAACCTAACACTAACCCCCAGAAGATCTCCCTACCTTGAGTTGTCTTCAGCCAGCGGACCACCGATGGAACAGAAGAGGACATCCGCAGTGGCCGAAGTCATCATCCAAGGGGCGCTGAAGAGTTCTTCCATCCGATAGAAGTCTTCATCCATGCGGCATCTTCAATCTTCATCCATCCGGAGCGGAACGGAGCGGAGCCTTCTTCAAACGAGCCGACGCGGAGCCATCCTCTTCGAATGACGCCTACCCGACGAATGGATATTCCTTTAAGTGACGTCATTCAAGATGGCGCCCCTCAAATTCCGATTGGCTGATAGGATTCTATCAGCCAATCGGAATTAAGGTAGGAAAAATCTGATTGTCTGATGCAATCAGCCAATCAGATTCAAGTTCAATCTGATTGGCTGATCCAATCAGCCAATCAGATTGAGCTTGCATTCTATTGGCTGTTCCGATCAGCCAATAGAATGCTAGCTCAATCTGATTGGCTGGGTTAGAGTAGGTTTTTTTAAGGGGGGTTTGGGTGGGTTAGAGTAGGGGTATGTGGGTGGTGGGTTTTAATGTTGGGGGGGTTGTATTTTTTTTTACATGCAAAAGAGCTGATTAGCATGCCCCGCAAAAGGCCCTTTTAAGGGCTGGTAAGGTAATAGAGCTGTTTTACTAAGGTAATAGAGCTGTTTTTTACTTTTGTAATTTAGAATAGGGTAGGGGCATTTTTTTATTTTGGGGGCTTTGTTATTTTATTAGGGAGCCTAGATTAGGTGTAATTAGATTAAAAATCTTGTAATATTTTCTTATTTTTTATTTTTTGTACTTTAGTTAGTTTATTTAATTGTATTTAATTGTAGGTATTTGTAGTTAATTAATTTAATTTATTTAATGATAGTGTAGTGTTAGGTGTAATTGTAACTTAGGTTAGGATTTATTTTACAGGTAAATTTGTATTTATTTTATCTAGGTAGCTATTAATAACTATTTAATAGCTTTTGTACCTAGTTAAAATAAATTGAAATTTGCCTGTAAAATAAAAATAAATCCTAAAATAGCTACAATATAATTATTAGTTAGATTTTAGCTATATTAGGGTTTATTTTAAAGGTAAGTATTTAAGTTTTAAATAGTATTAATTTAGTTAATAAGAATAATATTTATTTAGATTTATTTAATTAATATTTAAGTTAGGGGGGTGTTAGGGTTAGACTTAGGTTTAGGGGTTAATAATTTTATTATAGGTTGCGGCGGTGTAGGGGTGGCAGGATAAGGGTTGATACATTTATTATAGGTGGCGACGGTGTAGGGGGGGCAGATTAGGGGTTAATACGTTTAATATAGGTGGCGGCGGGGTCCGGGAGCGGCGGTTTAGGGGTTAAACAATTTATTTAGTTGCGGCGGGGTATGGGATCCGCAGGATAGGGGTTAATAAATTTATTATAGGTGGGGGCGGTATAGGGGGGGGCAGGAAAGGGGTTAATAGGTATAATGTAGGTGGCGGCGGGGTTCGGGAGTGGTGGGTTTAGGGGTTAATACATTTATTATAGTGCGCGGCGGGGTCCGGGAGCGGCAGTTTAGGGGTTAATACATTTATATAGTGGCGGCGGGGTCCGGGAGCGGTGGTTTAGGGGTTAATACATTTATTATAGTTGGAGCGGCGCGGTTTAGGGGTTTAATAACTTTATTTAGTTGCGGGGGGCTCCGGGGGCGCCGGTATAGGGGGTAGAACAGTGTAGTTTAGTGTGGGGTGCTTAGTGACAGCCTATCAATAAAGCTGGGAAAACGCCAAAAAGCAGCGAGATCGGATGAGTGATACCTATCACAGTCCGCTGCTCATCGCCCCGTACTTGGTGCGCAGCTTTTTGACAGCTTTTTTGATAACTTTGGCGAGAGTATTCAGGTCCACCAGCGGCGATGTGAGGCGAGCTTAGGTGGGCGTATTGGGGCCCGGCGGAAGGCAGGGTAAGTAGACGGCTTGATAACTAGAGGCCAATGTGTTTGCTTGCTGCCTCTGTCTAAGCTGTTATATGTGGATTATACTTAACGGATTCTAACGTGTATGTTATTAATTTATTTATTCCAGTTTCACAAGGGAAATATGTCACTCTCTCTCATCCATGTTCAGCCTTATTTCAAGGATATAGAGTGACGTTATAGTTATTCTCAGTGAAGATCTATAACGATTTCTTTATGAATCCACTACTATGATGCTATATTATTTTTCTATTGGCCACTAGTCTATTTTATTTTTTTAGGTGGATCTTTTTGTTAAGGGTATATGAAGGAAATTTTGTATTGACAATAAATTAGATTATTGCACTTTGAGACTGTTATGTGCCTCTTTTCACCCCCCCCCCTTTTGGGAACTTATGTGGGTTTAATGTTTAACCAATGAGAAGCTACTGGCTAAGGTACCCTTTTTTCTAACTAACATTTTTCTTTTCTATGTATTTTTTCACCTCCTCCTCTTTTTTTATTTATTGATTTTATATTAAGAACTTATATTTCTTTTTCGCAATCACAAAATATCCGTTGGAGTTAAGCTTTTTGCGCTAGACGGGTTGTGTTTGTATTACAAGTTCCAGAAAAACTTATTTTGTGCTAGCAATATCACAAATCGTACTTAAAGTCATAAATCGAAAAATCACAATCGTGTTTTTCGGATTCCCCTATAGAGGCCAATGGAGCAAAAAATGTTTTAAAAAAACCTAACACCCAATTTCTCGCACAAACATCATGACCTATTCTCATTAGCGTAAACCTGACACGAAAATATTAATATTTCTTTTTCAATTGTATAATAAAAAAACAATGTTCTTTAAATAATGGAATATGTTCTAATTATTTATAACACACTAAAAATAAAGCAGCGCTCCTATTGGATTCACAGGGCTATGAAAATGAAAATCAATACAAGTTTTAATAACACAATATACACTCTAAATAAATTATAGTAATTAACTATAATGCCTTTTAGAATACTTTGGATCCTTAGTAATAATACCTATAACGCTATTTATAGAAGATACAATGTCAAGGTGTCACACTTGGATCATAATAATAAAATGCCAGTTATATATTGTATATTGATACAAACAGTGAGTAATAACCCTTCTCCACAATTGTCCCTGATTATCAAAAAGTGTCCAGACAAGGTTTTACAGTACGGTAAATTAACGATGGTGTAACTGTTTTCAACAGTCCATGTAGTAAACAATGTGTGGAGTCAATATTCTTTCCTTGATACTTCGCCTGCTTGCACCCTCCCCAGAAACTCGCAACAGCACTCCAGTCTCTGGTCTAACTATAAAAAGGAAAAGAAGGGGACAGGCACAACAGCGACACAGAAGACATACACTATTGCACTTACAAGATTGCAATGAATAAAAACCTTGTATAAAAGATAATCCAATCTTTCTGATCAGATGTTAGCCAGTGTTGGTCTTTAGGTGGATCCCTCGTTTGTGTGGGTCCAGTCTCTTTCCACTCGCACTATGTGCAGGTACTTTAACGCTCGGTTCTTTAACCGCAGGTTTCCAAATACAGTTATTTCCTCTGAACGCCTTTTATCCGCTGCTCGGGCGGACTTTGTCAACAGATGATATCGGAATGTCTTTTCACAAACCGGAAGGATTTTTAAATTTGCCGGGTTTTGTCATGGTCCGATTCCCTGGCTTGACTGACAGCTTAATACGGTATTACAATGTACCAGACCAAGCTTGACACTTATTGGTTCGTAACAAAGTTTCTAAATGTACACTTTATCTATTGCATTTATCAATGTCATAACTATATTACCCATATGCTAATCACATTTGATCTTATGTTTAAAATACTTGACATAGACGAACAGCTCACTATGTGAACACCAGCGATAGCATGAGATGTACTCTATTAAAATATTCTTAGAACCATCGTACATATGAAACAAATATAAAATACCTTAAAATAAATGTTATTTTATCTGAGATTAAAAATACCTCTAAAATGAATTAATATATTTACGCAAAATGTTAGTTTATCTTAGTATTACAAATGCTAATCACTATTATTGGCCCTCCATTGGGTGGGTAACCATCCCAGCTTCTCACTTTGTCTGGGTATATTTTATAGGCTAGCACATTATACTTATTTATTCAAATATTTATTCATTATTATTTTTTTTAGTCCCTAGTCATAATGGGCGATCACAAACAACAGTCACAAATAACAGTCACCAAATAATAGACATATCTAATATTAAACTCTGTTTCTACACGCATCCCACTAGATAATATATTGTTCTTATTGACATTCACTACGTCACCAAATTTATATATGTTTTTTAACACAAATAGTGCTTTATCGCTTACAGTTTTGTAGGCATTACTATTCTACCTTATGGTCTTGTATTATATTGATAAACTACAAGCCTAGAAGTAGCATATTAAACAACCAATTTTTATGATGGTCTCATAGACGTTATCTCTTTAAACATATCTGTTATAGATATGGTTTTATAACGTATTCCCATTTATATCTATTTGTTACATAATACTAGATATATATACTTTGTGTAAATATAAGTTTGATATATCCCCTTGTTGCTATTATGGATTACTCATTGGGGTATTATTTACTTGTATTTGGTTTACAAATTATCGGGCATATTTGTTCCCTTTGGATGCTTGATGGATTGTTATTTCTATCTTTAAGGTACTTAATTTTTAGGTAGGGTTAATGTTTATATACTTAACATTTCAACTTGTGTCTAATATCCACTGAGCATGATGGCGCCTGTCTTGAGATAGTGTATCGCTTTGTTGGATGAATGTTTTGTTACCAGCTATACCACTGTGCTATACGCTTTGTTAATACAATTGCAAGCATTTTGTGAACTTATTATTGTTTCTATACCCGTTCACCTCTTTCTACAAACATCATTGGTTCACCTCGTGGTAATGACTGACAAGTAGCGACACTCTCCATATGTATGAGGTCTGATTGGAGTCTCTAGTTCTTACGCATATTGATAGGAGGACTGACACATCCCCCCATAATGCTTTTCCTAACACTGGATGTTTGTTTCTCTGACTAGCCCCTGACGCAGACTGACGTATTTGGCCCACACACAGCTTACTACACGAAAAAACTCTTAAGTAATTTTATACCTACGCTCAAGTGAATATGAGAGGCCTAAATTCAAACTCAGAGCCAACCTGATTAGACAGTACCACCTGAAAGCTGGTCTTAGTTAAGAGGGTGAGTTATGTCTTAGCTTCTGTGATCAATATATATGACATGAAAATACATATTCCTATATATTCATACTACATATATTTAATATGTATTACTATGTATGATGCATTTATCTATGTTGTTGTTTGTTAGTGTTTTTTAAAGGGGGGCCACAGTTTTTAATATGATGTACATATTGGTGTGTTTGTTCTGTTGATACAAATGTATTTACTCTGGTTGCTATGCCAATTTTATGTTTGATCAATCACCTGAATGTTTAATATCACCTGCTCTTTTTTTGTTTTCTGCTGTTACCATACCAACCATCTAATTGTGAACACACACAGGTGTGGGCCCTAATTGGCTGTCAATCACTGGACTTGTATATATTTTTTTTCTGTTTAAATAGCAAGTGTTTTTTAAAACTGTATACTTTAGCCTGATGAAACAGCCCATAGGAGGCTGAGAAATGCGTTGCTTTGATATAATAGGAACTCTTTTTTACATACACTTGCTGTAGTTGTTTTATATCAC